>NC_057741.1:8289941-8299260 GCF_004010195.1 Chiloscyllium plagiosum
ATGGCCCAAGTGCAGGCAGGTGGGACTAGTCTTGTTTGGAATTATGGTTGGCATGGACAGGTTGGACAAAATGGTCTGTTTCCGTGCTGTATGACTTTATGAATCTATATAAACTTAAAAAGAGGCCTCGATTGTCAGATTACCTTCTGTACAGGCTGGCCTGTGCCTTCAGCTCTCGCCATTGTGAAGTATGGTAGCTGCAAGAGTTGGGAGGGGATTTAATAAGCTCACTGGAATGCTGTCTCTTCACTCTCCTGCTCAGAGGCCATTTCTTCTTTCTGGACAATTGGGCCACCACAGATGGCTCATCTGCAGACAAGAATATTCCAAATTAAAAATCACACAACACCAAGTTATCGTCCAACAGATTTAATTGGAAGCACTAGCTTTCAGAGGGCTGCTTGCCACTTGATGAAGGAACAGCGCTCCGAAAGCTAGTGCTTCCAATTAAACCTGTTGGACTATAACCTGGTGCTGTGTGATTTTTAACTTTGTACACCCCAGTCCAACACCGGTATCTCCAAATCAAGAATATTCCAGTCAGCGTGAGATATGTGCCTTTGTACTTTTATGCTGTTTGATGGGTACTGTTCCACTCCTTACACAGCCTTTGTGAAAATGGTTCAGGGGTGGATCAGTACTGGGAGACCAGCATGCTTGCTGCTGGTGGGAAATACCAAACTTGTGTGCCTCCAGTCACATTCACAATGGGTTTCAGAAACCTGACCCACTATCACTATATAATATGAAGGATAACAAGAAACTACAGTGCAAGACTTAACATGGTAAATCAAATGATATTAAGTTTCTCTCATCATCTTGAAGACATTTTTAATGTCTTCCAAATCTGTCACGGATTATGACAATACATTGCAAAGTGATTTTGACCGAGAGGCAGGATTGATGTCACAAAGCACATGAGCAAAGTGCCATCAGTTTATTAATACACATGTGTAATCATGTGATGTCGAAATGCTTTTGGGCACTCTACTGTGAGCTGATTTGCAAATGATGAAGTAACTCAGTAATCTTTTATCTTCAGGATATTGCCATTGAGGAAGAAGGGGGTACAGTGATGGCCATTGCATTTTTAAGATAGAATCAAGCAACCTGTTAAATAAAATTATAGTTTTTATTTTATATTGTCCCTTCTCTTACCCATCCAGATGTTGTCCCTTGGTGATATTGTATAAGGTTAGCTACATCATAAGTGATAATGATGATGCCCATTTCTCCATTAGTTGACAACCAAGCAGTATTAAGTCAGGACAAAACCCCTTGTTTGGATGTGACATACACATGTGCACTCAAGGAAACCAAGAGGAAATAGCAGAAGTATGCTAACAAGTAAAAGAGGAGCGAAAGTCAGCTCTTCAGCCCCTCCAACCTACTCTGCCATTCTCTGGGGTCATGGCGGATCTGATTATAACCTCAAACCCACATTCCATCCAACCCCTGATGAGCTTTCATTCTGCTTGCTAAACAAGAATTTATCTATCTCGTCTTTAAAAATATTCAAGCATACTGCTTCCAGCACCTTTTCAGGGAGGGGGTTCAAAAGATTCATGACCCTTCGAGGGGCAAAAAAACAAGCCTAATCTCTACTTTAGATGGGTGACCCCTGATTCTTAATCAATGACTAGTTTATCCGCATTGGCACACAGCTGATGCTGTTCCCACACACATAAAGAAAAATAGAACAAAACCTGGGAGCACTGGACTGATCAGCCTATTGGCAGTGGTTAGAAAGATCCTGGAACCTGTACTGAAAGATATGATAAAAACCTATCTAAAGACAGTATTCAACATGGATTCAAAAATGTGTAGTCTTGCTGAACTAAACCAATAGCACTGTCTGAAAGAGTAACAGAAAGAGTAGCTAAGGTAATGTAGCAAATGTCACATGTTTGGATTTTCAAAAGGCCATACTCTTGGCTCATAACAATATGTGGACTCTTGGGACAAAAACTGAACAAATGACAAATTCTCTACATAATAGAAAGCAGAGCCTGGGTACGGCCGCTTATACAGGTTAGAGGAAAGCAGAAAGCACTTTTCACAGGGATACATTCTAGTACTTCCGTTAATCATACTTTATTTGGATTTGGATTTGGGAATAACTAACTTAGTATCAAAATTTGTGGGTGTGTATAACTAAACCTGAGGGAGAATATACACCATATTATAAAAGAGATATCAGAAACCTTGCGTCAAAGTAACTTTAACATAGATAAGTGTTAGTTCATATACTTTGATAGGAAAGACATATACATAGGAAAATAGCAAACTGTATGAAAAAGCAAAAGAATTGAAGAATGAAGTTGCAAATAAACAGCAAATTGAATCAGCAATTAAAACTGCTAACAAAGCACTGATTTATTTCTGTAGCTATCGAATTTAAATGTAGTGAATTTATTTTAAGTGTGTATAGAATCTGGGTCAGGTACACTTTGAGACAATGCACAATTGTGGTTTTCATACTAGTAAAAGGACCTAGTACTATTGGAGAATTCAAAAAACAATTTACAAGAATGGCGCAACAACTCAGAGATTTTAGCTGTTGGGAAAACTGGAACTAGTTCAGGCTTTTGCTTTAGTACGGGGAAGACTTGTAGAAAACCTAATAAATGTCTTTAAACATTATCTGAAACAAATTATGGTACACATCAATAAAAAATTATGCATGGCTGCTAGGAAGCCATATGTTCAAGAGACCAGATGGCTTTTTCCTATTCAATGCCTCGTATAAGGAAAACATTTATTTTGTTTTAATGAACCAAACGCCAAAAGTAGTCACTATTAAAAATTAGCAATATGTCATGTTGTAGTCTTATTGTTACATAATTCGTTTGTGTCTTTATTTTAGAGATGACATCCTAAGGGAGGAATGGCAGATTATGATTGTCTCTTTTTGTCTATTAGCACTGAAATTGACAATAACAAGATTCCTGCAATTGAAAATAAATGGTGCTATTTGTATTCAGTCTGCAGATTGGTGATGCCTCCTCTCGACTCCATTAATGAATAGGTCACTGAAAAAACAGAATGGATAACCCTGCTGTTACAGAGCATATTGAATATACTGAATCTGATCATTTACACAGCATCTTCATATCCCTAGGGTAAGGCATGTGGAGGGTTGTATCAAATTACTGTCTGGTGTGTGTACTGGGTTGTACAGCAGGGACAGTCATCATACGGGGGGATTAAAACCAGGTTGTCTGCTACTCAAAACCTCTGTGATTCACAGTGGCTTTGAACTCAGCAGAGTTCAATGTTCTCCAGTTTTGTTCTGGGTAGAAATGGAGTACTGAGGTTTGCCTGCTTGCATTTTAACAGTGAGGCAGATTTAGGTTGAGTTGAATGAAAAGCCAAATTAACAGATGTTAATTGGATAGGATGCAAATTTATTGCTGAAAATGGGCAACACCAGTTGCTAAGTAGTTTAGATTTTAAAAATTCTATGTAGAAAACATATGAAACAATATGATTTCATTTTTAACATTGCAAACTGTAGCAAAATTATGTAATTTCAGGATGGTTTATTTAGTGAGGGAACTGAATTTTCTGTCAGATGGCGCAACAGCACCCTCTAGTGTGCCATACTTTAAAGGACAAGTCTGTCTCACAAGATCTTGCAAATAAGTCATCCTCCAAGGTGGACTTAGGGACAGGCAGCAGTGAAAAATGGCCGAGCAAAGGCTGATAGCTAAGATCCATACCTATAGGGAGGGCCTCAACCAGGACCTTGGGTTCATGTCACACTATAGGTGACCACCCTTGCTTTATACACACACACACTCCTACACACACAAACAAGCATGCACACAGGCACTCCTACACACACACATACACACAGATACACGTATACAAAGACACGCACACAGACATTTACACGCACTCCTACAGACACACACACTCCCACACTCACACATGAATCCTCTCACAGACTTAGACCACTTTACACTCACACACACACATATACACTCTCTCACAAACACTCACAACCCCCCCACTCCAGACACACACTCCTACAGACAAACACACTTCCATACTCGCACATGCACCCTCTCACAGACTTAGACACTCTACACTCACTTACACACACATATACACTCTCTCTCACACTCACAAGCCCCCACACCAGACAGACAGACAGACAGACACACACATACATAGACACACACACACAAAAACCCACATGCACACATATACATATACATTTGTGGGTGAATTTGTACTTGCAGAGTTACATTGTACTTTTCTCAAAAACTGCAAGAATCCATGTAAGACTCTGTTAACTCACTTTTTAGATGCGAATCAGTCTAAACATTATGGCACAGACAGGGAACACAGGGGGGCTAACACCTTCAACATATTGTCTGGCTAACAGCAATTGTTACAGTTAACCTGAGAATGTAACTTTTAAAAAAAAGTTTTGTGATTTACGCATGAAAGAAGTGAAAGTATCATGGTATTCGAACAGATAAAGACTCAACAAACAATCAAGATATTTTTCAATATATAATTTCAGTTCCATCACACCGTAAACTTTTGCTATAAATTCTGTGCCTTACAATTGTGTCCTCTACAACCACCTGATGAAGGAGCGTCGCTCCGAACGCTAGTGCTTCCAATTAAACCTGTTGGACTATAACCTGGTGTTGTGTGATTTTTAACTTTGCAAGATATATCTTATTGACACTGCTCTGAAAACCACCGGAGTTCAATTTTTGAAGTTTTATTTTGTTTAAATTAATAATTAACTTTTTTTAAAGAAAGACTGAGAATCTTCCATTTTCAATTTCTCTGGTTGTCTTTTCCAAAAAATGTTAAAGAACTTCTAAACATGAATCCTAATTATTTTCAGCATTTTCTTCATACTTTATTTCATTTTCAAGTTTGTTTACTATCTTCATTTATTAAAATATTTAGGTGTCAGAGTTCACAGTTCAATTGAGGCATTGAATAGGGCACATCATTCAATCTGATTTACTGTATTTGCTGTTCACAACTTGGTCACTGAAACACAAACTGGGCAACCACTTTGCAGAACACCGATGTTCTGTCTGCAAAAATGGTCCTGAGCTTGCAGCCGCCTGCCAATTCAGCACGCCTTGATGTTCCCTGGCCAACATTTCCATCTCACGTTTGCTGCAGTGTTCCAGCCAACCTCAGAACAAGCTCAAAGAACATCATCTCATTTGCTTGGAAACAATAAGGACTGAAGATGCTGGAAGCCAGAATCAATAAATGTGGAACGGGAGAAGCACAGCAGGTCGGACAGCATCAGAGGAGCAGGAAAGTTGATCTTTCTGGCTGAGATCCTTGCTCCGGGTGCTGATGAAGGGTCTTCGCCTGAAATGTTGACTTCCCTGCTCCTCCGATGCTGAATGATCTGCTGTGCTTCTCCAGTTCTTTATCTAGCATCTCATTTCCACCTGGGGACCCTCTAACCTCTATAACCCAACACTGAGTTCAATAACCTTAGAGCTTGATTCCATCCTTTCATCTTTTTTATCCAGCTCACACCTAGCCCTATGTAATGTTATAGGTTGCTTTTAACACCCATTCTCACATATTCCTCGGCCCATTATCACATTACATTCAGTGCAGCTCACCTACTTTCTCCTACTCTTAATTCTTATTATCACGTATTCAGCTTTTCTCCTCACCTGGTCTGTGATGCATAATCTCATTTTACCTACCCCTGCCATATCTCCCTCTCTCACTCTTTCTTTGTCTGGAATTCATTTCCACCTGTCTGCTCACCTGTGCTTTTCCCCTCCCTTTCCCCAGTTTGGGCCTCGGGGTAAATATCACTTTTTCCTTGCTGCTAACAATTCTGACGAAGTTACTGGAACTTGAATTGTTAACTCTGCTTTCTTCTGACAGTTGCTGCCAGGCCTGCTGAGTTTCTTCAGCAACTTCTGTTTCTGTTTCAGATCTCCAGCATCTGCAGTTCTTTGTTGTATTATTCATTTGACAGTGTTTGGGATGACTATTTCAATAGAAACAGTGTAGATGGGTGGAGGAAAAAAGTGTAAGAACATGCCCATTTGAAGAACCAACTGCCTGCTTCTTCACCATAATAATTCCATGACTTAGTAAGCTGAGGTTTACAGTACAGTCTTATAAGCAGTTATAATTCAGTTGTGCCTTTTGAATTGATTGGATAGGTCAGCATGTGATGGAGCTGTACAACACCAAACTGCCCAAAGCTCAACCTCTGCTACACTTGTTTCAGACAGGGAATGTTCAAGAATTACACTTTCAGAAATTTCTGATTGCATTTTACAAATACTTTTCTGTAAGTTACTCGATATTGCTTTCTTATTTATTTTCATTATGGTTAGTTAACTTTTTCCATTAAATGCCTTATTATTGCACACTTGCTTTTTTGCTGCCATTCTTCTTTTATTACATTCGGGAGTGACGAAAATATACACCTATGTATGTTCATATGGTCTGGTGTGATCTATACTTTTGTATGCTTTGCCTCTCGCAGGTCATCTTTACCTGATGCGGCAATGCTTATGTTACCTCTTTGACATATGATGTAGTAGTAAGACTATGGTAACGTGGCATTGAAAAATCAAACAGATGTTTATGGCAACTCACTTATATATACAAATATTATATTTATAGACCTTTCAGTTTCTGGGTTAAGCTATTCAGTTAAACAAAAAGTTGCATGTTTTCATCAGCTTGAATACTTTAAATGCCCCATATTGAGTTGGAGTGTGGGATTTTTAGACCCTAATTTAGATTTGGAGTCTTCCCCTGAACAACTTCTGTCTGCCAAGTTCAAGCCATCCAATTCCACTAAGATTTTGGCTTGGGCTTGTAGGATTTACATAGCCACCCCATAGGGGAAGAAACAGTTTGATAATATTACCTTCTTCCAATAGCCTGCTTTATTTTACTACACCTTAGCTATGTGTGATGTAAACTATGGGATGTATGGATATATTTAAAATCATTTATTTTAAGTTCAGGTTTCTATTGTATGAGCTAGTAATCAATTTTGGTTGTCAGGTATGAACAATTAACTTGTAAATATTTCTGCATGCCATAATGATTTATTTCAGAAACAATTTTTGAGGCCTGACTTTAGAGTGAATTGTTTTTGCACATGGCAAATGGACTTTAATTTATTTTAGGATGCTTTGCAACTCAAGAAGGTAAATAATAGGGCCTCAACGTTGTTTGTTTCTAGAACTTGTTTTTTTTATACTTGAGAGAAATATCATAGCTGACAGGTTATTACTTTGACTTTGGAGCAGTTTTGTGAAGTCCTTGGAATAAGGTGGCTATGTAGACCTGTGCACCTAGGAAGGGACACATACAGTGATGTAGGTTACCTCACATTGAGGAGTTAGTGTTCATTCCAAACCAAAGATAGACAGTCACCCGAAGGTGGAATCAAACGCAGGTTCCTAGCACTGAGGAAGCAGACCTGACCACTGAGCCACCATGCAACCCTACACATTATCAAATAATAATCAACTTACTTGAACTAGCCTTCACAGGGCCTACTATTGAAACTTTAGGGACCGCTGGCATAGTGTTTACAATATTCACCACCAAATAATTTCATTAACTGATTCTTCCGTAAACATTAGAACTTATTTAAACTATTTATTAATTTATTTGAAGAGCTTACATTGGTTAGTTAGTTTATCATTTTATTTCATTTTCATTGAAGAATGGACTACCTGAGAAGATAAATTGCCCACAATTTTAGTCACATTGCGTACAAGTTCTCCCCTGGCAAAACTGATATGGTTCCCAGCTGTTTTACACATGACAAATGGATGCCGACAAAATAATTTCTGCCTTGTCAAACCACTTGAAGAAAATTTGCTCTTTAACTCCAGCCAGCAGTTTGAATGACACACCTTGGGGGACTCTCAATGGAATCACTATTCAACACTGCAGTTTTACTTTCAAAGCAGATTTGCTTTTTTGCTTTGTTCACCAATTTATATTTAAGTCATTCAGCAAACACTAACCTATGGAGAGTTCATAAATGTCTGATTAGGTGCAGAATCATGTATTATTAATTTTCAGTAATCATGGGATATGAAAGATTGAAAATTGTACAGCTGCATCAATTACATCCATGATGTTTGATCGACCTCCTGATTCTGAACCAGGAGGACAAGCTGAAACATCATCGAGTAATGAGTAATTAGATGTTAGACGTATTGTAACAAATCATTCCAAAAATAATCCTGTGTTTCAACATTTTATCATAGTATAAAATCCATCTGTAAACTGTGTCAAAACAAAATCAATAACATGACATCAAATTATTATGAAAATGGATGTGATATTTAACACCCTTATATATGATTTGATGACAGTCAATTTGAAAGTTTCATATTTCTAAGTTTTTGGTCAACATACTGCAGCCTGTATTTTAATTGTACATCATCAGTGGACTGGTACTCATGAAGTAATATTTTAGGCAATAACAATATTAAATCTCATTCTTAAAAGAAGTCATAATTCTCTCTGCATTGTTCCTGCAACGAAAAAAAATCACACAATTATAACAAAAGAATCACATAACCACAGCATTGTTACAATATAGAAAGAGTTCATTCAGGCCATTGTGCCTGTACCTGCTCTTCAAGTGGGCATCGTTACCTGTGCTGAACTGTTGCTGACATGTGTCATTAGGGTCAATAGATGATGCGTTGTGGAATGTTTTACAATTTATCATGACATTTCTACATTTTTAGCGTGAACAATGTTTTTGTAGTGACTGGAATGTGGTCAGCCAGGTGGATATTGTAGAATGGGAGTTCTCTGATTGGGGCTGCTAATCTGGTCCAATTAGGGAGTACTGGATGACAGATATAAATAGGAGTGTCAGGGGCTCTGCTCACTCTTGGAGTTGGTTCAGAGCTAGCTACAGCAGTGTCATGTACTACGCATGTGTACCTAAAGGGTGACTTGTGACAGGATACAAGCCTTTGTGGAGTTATTTCAATGTTTTTCTCAGAAATGTTTGTTTGTTGATTGTTAAAGATACATGCAAATTTTGCAAACTTGTGATCTTTATATTTCAACACATTTACTGTTGCTTTAATGGTAAGTCTGATTCGACCACCAGATCAGTAGATTGTAACTTTGTTTTGCAACATTGCAGTTTGGTTGGATAAGGTGCAATCCGTCCTTCTTGTTCAGGTCACTTCTACCCCAAAAAGAGATTCCAATGATCCAAAAATGTGAATCCTTCTCCCATACACCAGCTCCTCAGCCATGCATTCATCTGCTCTATCCTCCTATTCCTGCCCTCACTAGCTCA
>NC_057741.1:8301623-8412690 GCF_004010195.1 Chiloscyllium plagiosum
CAATACCCTAGCAGGGATGGCAGTGGAACAGCAATGGCAGGTATTTCTGGGTATAATGCAGAAGATGCAGGATCAGTTCATTCCAAAAAGGAAGAAAGAGCCTAAGGGGAGGCGGGGGCGGCCGTGGCTGACGAGGGAAGTTAAGGACCGTATAAAGATAAAAGAGAAGAAGTATAACATAGCAAAGATGAGCAGGAACCTTGGAGGACGGAAAACTTTTAAAGAGCAAGAGAGAATAACTAAAAAGACAGTATGCAGAAAAAAATAAGGTAAGAAGGGAAACTGTCCAAAAATATAAAGGAGGACAGTAAAAGCTTTTTTACATATGTGAAAAGAAACAAAATGTTTAAGACTAAAATTGGGCCCTTGAAGACGGAAGCACATGAATTTATTATGGGGATCAAGGAAATGACAGAAGAATTGAATAGGTACTTTGGATCTGTCTTCACTGGGGAAGACACGAGCAATCTCCCAGATGTAACAGTGGCTGAAGGACCAAGGGTAATGGATGAACTGAAGGGAATTTATATTTGCCAGGAATTGGTGTTGGAGAGACTGTTAGGTCTGAAGGCTGATAAGTCCCCGGGGCCTGATGGTCTACATCCCAGGGTACTGAAGGAGGTGGCTCTAGAAATCGTGGATGCATTGGTGATTATTTTCCAGAGTTCGATAGATTCAGGATCAGTTCCTGCGGATTGGAGGGTGGCTAATGTTGTCCCACTTTTCAAGAATGGAGGGAGAGAGAAAACAGGGAATTATAGACCAGTTAGCCTGACGTCAGTGGTGGGAAAGATGCTGGAGTCAATTTTAAAAGATGAAATTATGACTAATTTGGATAGCAGTAAATGGATTTACGAAGGGGAAATTGTGCTTGACTAATCTTCTGGAGTTTTTTGAGGATGTCTTCATGAAGATGGACAAGGGAGAGCCAGTGGATGTAGTGTACCTGGACTTTCAGAAAGCCTTTGATAAAGTCCCACATAGGAGATTAGTGAGCAAAATTAGGCCACATGGTATTGGGGGGAAAATATTGACTTGGATTGAAAATTGGCTGGCTGACAGAAAGCAAAGAGTAGTGATAAACGGGTCCCTTTTGGAATGGTAGGTGGTGACCAGTGGGATACCACAAGGTTCGGTGCTGGGACCGCAGCTGTTTATAATACACATTAATGATATAGATTGAAGGCATTAAAAGTAATATTAGCAAATCTGATGATGACACAAAGCTGGGTGGCAGGGTGAAATGTGAGGAGGATGTCGAAAGATGTGCAGGTCAGGTGGATTGGCCATGCTAAATTGCCCATAGTGTTAGGTGCATTAGTCAGAGGGAAATGGGTCTGGGTGGGTTACTCTTGGAGGGTTGGTGTGGACTTGTTGGGCTGAAGGGCCTGTTTTCACACTGTAGGGAATCTAATGTTATGAGAATAGAGGGTGACTTGTACAGGTTGGTGAGTGGACGGATGCATGGCAGATGTAGTTTAATGTGGATAAATGTGTGGTTATCCAAGAACAGGAAGGCAGATTATTATCTAAATGGAGTCAAGTTAGGTAAAGGGAAAGTACAGTGAGATCTAGATGTTCATGTACATTAGTCAATGAAAGCAAACATGCAGATACACCAGGCAGTGAAGAAAGCTAATGGCATGCTGGCCTTCAGAACAAGAGGAATTGAGTATAGGACCAAAGAGGTCCTTCTGCAGTTATATAGAGCCCTGGTGAGACCACATCTGGAGTACTGTGTGCAGTTTTGGTCTCCAAATTTGAGGAAGGACATTCTGGCTATTGAGGGAGTGATTTGAGGAAGGACATTCTGGCTATTGAGGGAGTGCAGTGGGACTATCATATGTTGAAAGATTGGAGCGACTGGGCTTGTATACGCTTGAGTTTAGAAGGATGAGAGGGAATCTGATTGAGACGTATAAGATTATTAAAGGATTGGACACTCTGGAGGCAGGAAGTATGTTTCTGCTGATGGGTGAGTCCAGAACCAGAGGACACAGTTTAAAAATAAGGGGTAGGCCACTTAGAACAGAGTTGAGGAGAAACGTCTTCACCCGGAGAGTGGTGGATATTTGGAATGCTCTGCCCCAGAAGGCTGTGGAGGCCAAGTCTCTGGATACATTCAAGAAAGAGATGGATAGAGCTCTTAGAGATAGTGGAATCAAGGGTTATGGGGATAAGGCAGGAACAGGATACTGATTGAGGATGATCAGCCAGGATCATAATGAATGGTGGTGCTGGCTCGAAGGGCAGAATGGTCTACTCCTGCATCTATTGTCTATTGTCTATTGTTTATTAATAGATGTTTTAATGGAAGTACATTTTTGGAATGATTTTTTTTTCTAATAGTGTTTGATAGAATATATTAATTAATTTATGAGTGTAATCAGCCTTGTTCCTGTTATTTAATAATGGTTACTCGTTTTCGTGCAGTTTTCACAGTTGTCCCATTCTCTTGAAGAAGTGATATTCCTAGAGGAATTGAGTATAGGACCAAAGAGGTCCTTCTGCAGTTATATAGAGCCCTGGTGAGACCACACCTGGAGTACTGTGTGCAGTTTTGGTCTCCAAGTTTGAGGAAGGACATTCTGGCTATTGAGGGAGTGCAGTGAGACTATCATATGTTGAAAGATTGGAGCGATTGGGCTTGTATACGCTTGAGTTTAGAAGGATGAGAGGGAATCTGATTGAGACATATAAGATTATTAAAGGATTGGACACTCTGGAGGCAGGAAGTATGTTTCTGCTGGTGGGTGAGTCCAGAACCAGAGGACACAGTTTAAAAATAAGGGGTAGGCCACTTAGAACAGAGTTGAGGAGAAACGTCTTCACCCGGAGAGTGGTGGATATTTGGAATGCTTTGCCACAGAAGGCAGTGGAGGCCAAGTCTCTGGATACATTCAAGAAAGAGATGGATAGGACTCTTAAAGATTGTGGAATCAAGGGTTATGGGGATATGGCAGGAACAGGATACTGATTGTGGATGATCAGCCATGATCATAATGAATGGTGGTGCTGGCTCGAAGGGCAGAATGGTCTACTCCTGCATCTATTATCTATTGTCTATTGTTTATTAATAGATGTTTTAATGGAAGTACATTTTTGGAATGATTTTTTTTTCTAATAGTGTTTGATAGAATATATTAATTAATTTATGAGTGTAATCAGCCTTGTTCCTGTTATTTAATAATGGTTACTAGTTTTCGTGCAGTTTTCACAATTGTCCCATTCTCTTGAAGAAGTGATATTCCTAATGTAGAGGTGGACAGTGCTTCCTTTTGTGTGTTTATTTTTGTTCCATATCTTGGAAAATGACTCCTCGCAAAAAATAATAAACTCTATACGTACATTTGTGATATCATTGGTTAGAGTGTTTGTACTGTATAAATAAGTAGTTACTGAGTAAAGTTGTCCTCTGTGCTTCATTCTTTTCTTTGTTTTTGTTTTCAATTCATCAGGTGTAGGAATTGCTCATGATGTTCCCATGTCAACGAATTCCTTCTGTGCCAAGATGTCAAACTTGATTTCCGTCACCTTCACCCCCATGCCCACTTTCTCAATAGTGATTCCCGCCCGCCCTCTGAAGACCTCTTCTCCTGCTTCTAACAAACTCCATCTTCTTGGACACACTTTGGTGGCCATTAACCCTCCCTCGACCTCTTTATCTCTAACTGCTGGCGCATCATTAGCCACCTCAATATACCCACCCCTCTCACCCATTCCATCCTCCTGCCCTTGCAACACGCAGCCCTCCACCCCTCTGCTCCAACCCTAACCTCACCACCGATCCAACCAACAAGGGAGGCATGGTGGTAATATGGCACACTGACCATATTGCTGAGGGCAGATGCCAGTTCATGGACACCTCCTCCTACCTCCTCCTTGACCATGACTCCACCTCCCATCACCAAACCATCATCTTCCAGACCATCCACAATCTCATCACCTCAGGTGATGTCCCACCCTCAGCCTCCAACCTCATTGTCCCCCAACCCAGCTCCACCCGGTCCCACCTCTTACCCAAAATCCACAAAACCTGACTGCCCCGGTCGACATATTGTCTCCACCTACTCCTGCCCCGCCAAACCTATCTCTTCAAAGCTCGACACTATCCCATCCCCCTTGGTCCAGGAACTCCTCATATACATTCGAGACACCTTCCACACCCTTCACCTCCTCCATGACTTCTGATTCCCCGGTGCCCAACACCTCATCTTCACCATGGACATCCAGTCCCTATACACCTCCACACCCTGTGGTAAAAGCCTAAAATCCCTCTGCTTCTTCCTCTCCCGCTGACCCACCCAGTCCCCCTCTATCGGTGTTCTCCTTTGATTGGCAGAATGATCCTCACCCTCAACTTCTTCTTTCAATCCTCCCACTTCCTACAAACCAGAGGGGTGACTATGACTACTTGCATGGGCCCCAGCTATGCCTATCCCTTTGTAGATACGCGGAACAGTTCCTCTTCCGCAATTACACTGGCACCATCCCCCATTTCCTCCACTACATCGATTACTGTATCAGTGCCACCTCGTGCTCCCACGAGGAGGTTGAACAGTTCATCCACACCTTCCACCCTGACCTCAAGGTCACCTGGACCAACTCCGAAACCTCCCTCCCCTTCCTGAACCTCTGTCTTTGTCTCAGGCGACTGACTTAACACAGACATTTATTTCAAACCCACCAACTCCCACAGCTACCTGGACTATACCTCCTCTCAACCCCCTTCCTGTAAAAATGTGATCCTTTATTTCTAATTCCTCCACCTCATCTCCTCCCAGGAGGAGCAATTCCACTCCAGGACATTGCAGATATCCTCCTACTTGCAAGACCGTAATTTCCCCTCCCCTTTATCAACAATGCCTTCAATTGTATCCTCCCTTCCCTCATCTCTGCCCTCAAACCCCAAACTCCCACCCACAAGAATAGAATGCGCCTGGTCCTGACATTCCACCCCACAAACCAAATCCAATGCGTTATCCTTCACCATATTTGCCATCTACAGTCAGATCCTGCCACCAAAAATATATTTCCCTCCCCACTCTTTTCTGCATTCCATAGCGACCATTCCCTCCATGCACGGTCCCCACCAACCCCCTCTCCCCATCTGGCAACTACTCCTGCCGCTGTAAGAGGTGCAAAACCTATGCTCACATCTCCCCTTCACCCCCATCCAAGGTGTTAAAGGATCATTTCAAATCCAGCAAAGATTTACTTACATATCCTTGAACTCATTTACTGCATACCTTGCTCTCAATGTGGTCTCCTCTACATTGGAGAGATGAAGCCCCATCTCGTAGAACAGTTCAGGGAACATCTCTGGTCTGCACGTACCAACCAACCCCTGTAGCTATTCTTTTCAACTCCCCCTCCCACTCCCCCTATGACATGTCCATTCTGAGCCTCCTCCTCTTCCACCTCAGGAGCCTACAACCACACGGACTCAACATGAACTTCACCAGTTTGCATATCTCCCCTCCCTCCACCCCATCCAAGTCCCAACTCTCTGATTCAGCTCCGCCCACTTGACCTCTCCTAACTGTCCATCTTACTTCCCAGGTATCTGCTCCACACTTCCCACTGACCTATCACCTTCACCCACCTATTGCCATCCCATCTACCTCCCCCTATTTCCACCCACCCCCTATTTATTTCCAGCCTCCTTGCCCCTCTTCAGTCCTGATGAAGGGTTATGTTTGAAACATTGACTCTCCTGCTCCTCAGATGCTGCCTGACCTGTTGTACTTTTTTCAAGTGCCATACCTCATTGACTCTGACTCCTCCAACATCTCCAGTCGTCATTATCACCTTTATTACCCATACTGGTTTGCAATCAGTTATTTTCTGATTTTTAAGAGGTTCAAATCGCCCCTAGATCCCTGGTTCTGGATACTGGACTGATTTAGGGAATGTGAAATGAAAAGATAGTAGACAGGTGTTTCAGGGTGAAAGAATCTCTGTGTTTATTTACAGTACACAAGCTAATAAAAGCTGAAAATGTGGTGCTGGAAAAGTGCAGCAGGTCAGGCAGCATCCAAGGAGCAGGAGAATCGACGTTTCGGGCATAAGCCCTTCTTCAGGAATGAGGAAGGTGTGCCCAACAGGCTAAGGTAAAAGGTAGGGAGGAGGGACTTGGGGGAGGGGCGTTGGAAATGCGATAGGTGGAAGGAGGTTAAGATGAGGGTGATAGGCCGGAGTGGGGGTGGGGGCGGAGAGGTCAGGAAGAAGATTGCAGGTTAGGAAGGTGGTGTTGAGTTCAAGGGTTGGGACTGAGACAAGGTGGGGGGAGGGGAAATGAGGAAACTGGAGAAATCTGAGTTCATCCCTTGTGGTTGGAGGGTTCCCAGGCGGAAGATGAGGCGCTCTTCCTCCAACCGTCGTGTTGCTATGGTCTGGCGATGGAGGAGTCCAAGGACCTTGGTGGAGTGGGAGGGGGAGTTGAAGTGTTGAGCCAGGGGGCGGTTGGGTTGGTTGGTCCGGGTGTCCCAGAGGTGTTCTCTGAAACGTTCCACAATTAGGTGGCCTGTCTCCCCAAAAAAAGAGGAGGCCACATCGGGTGCAGCGGATGCAGTAAATGATGTGTGTGGAGGTGCAGGTGAATTTGTGGCTAATAAAATCCAAGAAACTTAGGTAAATATAATAATTCAAGGAAATTAACATAATTAATTATATAGGAGAATAGTAGTACTTTAGCCAGACTATTATCTAAATTGCCATTATTAGAATGCTGTCCTATTTATACAGAAAACAACAGTGTTTGATTTCAGATTCTTTAATCAAAATTCCTACCCCTGGGACCCCAATGCACTGTCACCATCTGCCTTCCCCTTCCTGTTAGCTCAGTCAGAGCTTTGTGGCCTCGGGAGTTTAAGCTCACCATTGAGAAACACAGCTTTAAAGTGCACCCGGTTGCTGAGGTTCTTGCGGTTGGTCTTCTTGGTTCAGAACATGCCCATGTCGAGAAGCTCATGTTCAGATAATGCTTCCTCCCTCTCAGATGTCCTTTGTTCCACTAATGCTCTTGGTTTGGCTGCCTGATTCGGCTCCTCTGTTTGGCCTCTCAGTTTGGCTTCTCTTCAGTCATGCTTTAGAAGATGCTTCTTGGGCCTGGAATCCTGTGGGGGATGTTGATTGTGCAGAAGCTTGTTGTTGAAAAGGCTTTCTCAGGTGTGATCGGGGCTGGCTATTTATCTTGATGTTCTCTCATGGAGCCAATTGGCTTTCCAATGGTTGCAGTACGGGTGAATGGGTTTTGATTGAGATTAAATGGCCAGTATCTCTGTAGGCCCCATATTGTCTGCACTGTGTAGCCTGAGATGTAAAAGCTGTCTCGGGCCAAGGTCTGTTGGTTTTGGTTGATTGTTCATTGAGAGAGGAGGCGGACATTCGGATTCCAGATTGAACAATAGTTCCAGACAGCCATCTCTATTCCCAGTCTCTGCTGGTAGTGTATTTCCCGCAGACTCATTCCAGCTTTCACTTTTGTTTTTAGAAGTTTCGAAACGTCCAGGGTTTTGTCCAGTATTTTAAAGATTGAGGATGTTTGCTACATCCAACACTACATGTTTACCATTCAGCTGAACCTCAGATTCTAACACAGTTAGATTATTTTTCCCAGTTTGAAATCTTTCATCAATTGTAAAAGAGATGAATCACTGGATTTATCTCTTTGTAGATCCAGTGAGATCTTTCTAGTCCTCACCAGCTTTTCTGGACACTTTTTATCGCTGGTTCTGGCTGCTTGAAATATTCAAAGAAAGGTGGAGTTTGCACATTCTCCCTATGTCTGCGTGAGTTACCTCCGGGTGCTCCAGTTTCCTCCCACAGTCCAAAGATGTGCAGGTTAGGTGAATTGGCCATGCTAAATTGCCCGTAGTGTTAGGTGAAGGGGTAAATGTAGGAGAATGGGTCTGGGTAGGTTGCACTTCGGCGGGTCGGTGTGGGCCGAAGGGCCTGTTTCCACACTGTAAGTAATCTAATCTAATAGAGGTTGTTCGCTGATACAGTTTTGTCAGTCCCAACTCACTGGCTGCTGCTGACGATGCTACAGAAACAGAAAGAGGACATTTAGTCCATTGAATCTGCCCCAATATTCAAAATAATCCAGGCTGATCAAACACTTCAGTGTTTTCACCCACCCATTCCCATAACCCTGTCTGCCATTGATAATCAAAGGTCTAACCATCTCGACTGCCAACATACTCAAAGACAGAATTTCCATAGCGCACTGTGGAAGAGAATCCGAAAGGTTCCAGATCCCGGGGAGAAAAGAATTCTCTCATGTCAGATCTAAGTGTCATTTCTTTTATTCTTCAACTTGTTACTGGTTCTAGATTCTCCAACCAGCCAAGTCCAGAGCAGCTTATCTGCACCTACCCTGCCATCTTTTTAAGCATTTTGTACAATTTCATGAATTCTTTGAAATTCTGGAGGAGACAAGGTCAATCTCTCTTTTGCGAACAAGTCTGGTGAACCTTTGTTACATGCCCTCAAAGGCAATAATAGCTCAGATTTTCTAAAGGCCAACAATTGTTGTTCCAGCATAGATGAACATTACACACAGGGACCTTGAGGATTTCTATCCATAACACACTACTGTAGAAGTGCCTGGGAAATTGAAGATTCGTCAGACAATTCCTCTAATTCTAGAATCCTTCAAAAGTCTCAATCTAAATTGACGAACTTGGATCACTCTGATGAAATTAAGTAAAACAATAAAATAATATTAAATACATAGTCTAACGTCTGAATAACTATTTAATGGACTGCATATTTAATTCACACACCCTCAAATACACCATGCCTTAATCCTTTTATACACCTCGACCCAGCCAAAACCCACTGACTCCCAAAACCCCTTCCCATACTCAATCCTAGCTGCACTAACACAGTGGTGGGGTGACAAGGTGGCTCAGTGGTTCACACTGCTGCCTCACAGCACCAGAGTCCCAGGTTTGATTCCAGCCTCAGGCTACTCTCTGTTTGGAGTTTGCACATTCTCCCCGTGTCTGCGTGGGTTTCCTCTGGGTGCTCCAGTTTCCTCCCACAGTCCAAAGATGTGCAGGTCAGGTGAACTGGCCATGCTAAATTGCCTTAGTGTTAGGTGCATTAGTCAGGGGTATATGGGAAATGGGTCTGGGTGGGTTACTCTTCAGAAGGTCAGTGTGGACTGGTTGGTCCGAAGGGCCTATTTCCACACTGTAGGGAATCTAATCTAATCTAACACACCACCTGAGCCAACCTAACACCCTTTTCCTGCCACACAACTCATTGCACCAAAACCCTCCTTCCCACCTACCAGACCTAAACCTTTTCACTGCCGCCCCACCCATCAAACCAGACTAGTCTGGATCCTGCATGCTCCACCCATCAACACCAGATCCAGCTCAACCCAACCTCTCACTACTCATTGGACCCGGGCCAACATAACCTCTCCCTCCCCCTTACCTCACCCACCATGCTCTGCCTCCACCACCACAATCATACCCAAACATTTCAGGCCTGCCATCTACCCCAGCCCTACCACTAGACCTGATTTCTCTCACTCACCCTGACCTACCATGGACATTGCTTCACTTACCCTGGATCCCTTGCCACCTTACCTACTTGCCACCCAATTCCATTCCCACGGTCACCTTACCCACTTGGCACCGTGCATCCTACCCAACTTGCAGCCTACCAAACTGGGATTCTACCCTCGGAGAAAGTGAGGACTGCAGATGTTGGAGATTAGAGTCAAAATATGTGGTGCTGGAAAAGTACAGCAGGTCAGGCAGAATCCAAGGAGTAGGAGAGTCGACGTTTTGAGCATAAGCTCTTCATCAGGAATGTGGAAGGGGTCCAAGGGGGCTGAGAGATAAATGGGGGGGTGGGCTCAAGGTAGCTAGGAATGCAATGGATGGAGGTGGGGGGGATGATGGCGATAGGTCAGAGCAGAGGGTGGAGTCGATGGATGGGAAGGAAAATGGACAGGTAGGACAGTTCAAGGCAGCAGTGCCAGGTTGGAGGGTTGGATCTGTAAAAATGTTATCCCTTACCCCAATTCCTCCACCTCTGCCACATGTCCTCTCAGGAGAATCAATTCCACTCCAGGACATCACAGGTGGCCTCCTATTTCAAGGACCACAATTTTCCCTCCCACATGATCAACAACGCCCTCCAGTGCATCTCCTCCACTTCCCGAACCTCCACCCTTGATCCCACCCCTCCAACCGCAACAAGGATAGAACTCCCTTGGTCCTCACCTTCCATCCCACGACTGTCCGGATACAGTTCAGTATCCTTCACCATTCTCTCCTGCTCCTTGGATGTTGCCTGACCTGCTGTGCTTTTCCAGTACCACATTTTTTGAATGGGATCTTATCCCTACTCATTTTGCACCCTACCCCTCGCTTCTACCCCCTACTCTGGCATCCTGCTTACCCTGCACCCTACTAATCTATTCCATTTATGGCAGGCTACACCTGACACCCCATTCCTACTCAGCAGGTAGCCTACTCAGCTAACACCTTACTCACCTGCACTCTGACAACCTACCCACCTGGCTCCCAACCTACCTGGCACTCTACCCATCCCAGCAAGCCATCAAGCACCCTAACAACACACATACCTTACATACTTGCAGTTTGACAGCACTATCAGAGTTGCTGTCAGGACCTTCACTTTTCAGAATATGGAAGCTGACTGCTGGGTAAGGGGGCCTGATTTGTCAGAATGGAAATACAAGGTTCTTCATTTCTGAAGGAACCATAAGTGGCATCTGCTCTCAGAAAGGCTGCTACCAATTCTGTTTATACAACTAGCTTAACAGTATCAACTTGTAAAAGATTAACCACAAATAAGTCTTTGACAAAAGTGGCATGTAATGAGTAACGAGAATAATTTATTAAATATTAAATAAACTAACATGTTACATTAGACTGAGACTGGTTAATCTATATTACACTTTGTTAGAGACCTTGGTATCTTGTAATGGTGCCAGGCTAACTTAAGTTACATAGTTGTAAGAGGCAAGACCAACCAATGAGAACAACTAGAATGAACAGAACTGACCAGCTCCTTCCAGAGACGGTTATATATAATTGAGCAGATGGAGCTATACAAAGGGGGTGCCAAGTTAGCTCTTTCAGGCCAAATGCCCTAGACAACAGTCCCTAAGCTCTTCTTAGTGAAATGCCTGATCCTTTATTATATTTATTTCTGTCCAGCTGGATTCCAGTCTGATCTTATCGATTGCTTTGTGACTTTGTCCTAGTGCCATTAAGTTGTCTCTAATAAATGCAGATAGACTATTTTGCCTTTTCCCTTGCTGTTTCTGAAGCTACCATACCATGCAAAATTTAATTCCCCGTCTCTAGCCATGTCAACTAAAATTGTTTTCTCAGAAGTATGCCTGCTTACACACAGTGTTAATAACAGTTCCTGTCACTTTATTTTTCACAATCTTTATGCAATCATGTTCTCTAAGTGCATTAATCTTCAGCCATTTCTGTCCCTCTTTAACTAAATCTGTTTTATATTTTATTTTTCTACTTTGATAATATTTAGACTTGGCTCAACTGCTTGCAGGTAGCTCCTCCACCATCATCCATCTCATCAGTTTTAAAGCCTTTGTCACCTCCCTATCTTTCTCTGTCTATTAAAAGGCACTGGGACCGTTGTGTCTCAGGTGGAACCCCTGACATCAGTGTAGCTTTATCCTCTCACTGTCTGAATCCTATGAGGCAGCATGTCAAATTCTATTTAAATGAGACCTGACCTCCTTTCTGCCTGAGTGAGTGGGTGCTGCATGTGTCAGCTCCTCAGAAGTTAAAATTATTCCCATAAAGAAGCAATTGTGAGAGGGGAAGAAGGGAATAAAGGAAACATCATTGAGAGTAAAGACAAAAGGAGATGTAGGAGGCAGACTGTGACGAGATTGGATAGGATCAAACAACTTGAAGTTTCATTGTCAGATTATCAGAGGTGATTCATTTCACCTCTAATTTAACAAAGGCATTATCCAATTTAAAATAACATAAGCCGAAGGTGAAATGAAACAGACATGACAAACTGGCATTCTCTATTTTCACGCTTTCTGATTTTCTCAAAAATTGATTAATGGTTACTCATTTACCTCCTCCTTTCTCTCATGATTATAGAAGCAGAACAGAAATCCTCTTATGGAATAAAATCTTCCTATTTTCTCAAACTACCTTGGCAATTACCTAAGAAAGTTGATTTTGGGAATGTGTGTGAGGGGAATTTGGCAGAAAGGTAGATTTGATTTCCAGATGGATAATCTCCAATCTTTCTAATACGTAATGGAGATCCAAAAGCCAAAAGCAAGCCAATATATTAATATAGAATAAAATTTAAAGTAAAAGAGAGTTAGTGCAGTTTTCATGTTTCCTGTTGCTGCATTACATTGATTACAGTAAGTATGGAATCAAATTAACATTTAGGATTTACAAATGTTTATCTGATTTCCTATGAATGATCGAAGCATAGATCAGCAATTAATTTTTTTAAAAAAATTTGCTTGATAAAGAAATGCAGAGGCAGACCTTAGATGTTTAATTTCAAAACACTGTAACTTGCAATCTGTAAAATATATGGTATTGCTCCTCCTGCTGGAAGGTGATTCAACAACTAATGAGTAACTTTTTCACTGCATTTTTAATAACAATGAAGGATTTAAGGATAGACTGTTAATAATTAGACCAAATAAAAAGTTACAAAGACTGACACATGGATATTTTGTTAGAAAAATGGCATCACATGAATGTTATTTTATGATTGGTTTAAATAGATCAGTTGTTCACACGTAATCTCCCAATTAGAGGCATGGAGTCATAGAGATGTACAGCACGGAAACAGATCCTTTGGTCCAACTCATCCATGCCAACCAGATATTCTAACCTCATCTAATCCCATTTGCTAGCACATGGCTCATATCCATCTAAACCCTTCCTATTCATTTACCGATCCAGAAATGCTGTAATTGTACCAGCCTCTGCCACTTCCTTTGGCAGCTCACTTGATACACCCACCATCCTCTGTGTGAAAACATTGCCCCTTAGGTCCCCTCTCACCATAAACTAATGCCCTCTAGTTCTGGAGACCCTCACCCTAGGGAAAAGACCTTGTCTATTTACCCTATCCATGCACCTCATGATTTTATAAACCTCTATAAGGTCACCCCTCAGCTTCCGATGCTCCAGGGAAAACAGCCCCAGCCTATTCAACCTCTCCCTATAGCTCAAATCCTCCAACCCTGGCGACATCCTTGTAACTTTTTTCTGAACCCTGTCAAGTTTCACAATATCCTTCTGATAGAAAGGAGACCAGAATTGCATGTAATATTCCAAAAGTGGCCTAACCAATGACCTGTACAGCCACAACAGCATCTCCCAACCCCTATACTCAATACTCTGACCAATAAACGAAAGCATACCAAATGCTTTCTTCACTATCCTAGCTACCTGCAACTGTACTTTCAAGGAGCTATGAACCTGCACTCCAAGGTCTCTTTGTTCAGTAACAATCCCCAGGACCTTACTACTAAGTGTATATGTCCTGCTCTGATTTGCTTTCCCAAAATGCAGCACCTCACATTTATCTAAATTAAATTCCATCTGCCACTCCTCAGCCCATTGGCCCATCTGATCAGGATCCCATTGTACACTGAGATACTGTTCTTCGCTGTCCACTATGCCTCCAATTTTAGTGTCATCTGCAAAACTACTAACAACGCTTCCTATATTCACATCCAAATCATTTATGTAAATGACAAAAAAGTAGAGGACCCAGCACCGATCCTTGTGGCACTCTACTGGTCACAGGCCACCAGTCTGAAAAGCAACCCTCTACCACCCTCTGTCTTCTAAGTTCAAGCCAGTTTTGTCTTCAAATGGCTAGTTCTCCCTATTTTCCATGAGATCTGACCTTGTTAACCAGTCTCTTATGAGGATCCACATTGAATGCCTTACTGAAGTCCATATAGATCATGTCTACTACTCTGCCCTCATCTATCCTCTTTGTTACTTCTTCAAAGAACTCAATCAAGTTAGTGAAACATGATTTCCCACTCACAAAGCCATATTGACTATCCCTAATCAGTCCTTGCCTTTCCAAATACATGTACATCCTGTTCCTCAGGATTCCCTCCAACAACTTGCCCACCACTTACATCAGGCTCACTGGTCTATAGTTCCCTGGCTTGTCCTTACCACCCTTCTTAAACAGTGGCAACACGTTAACCAACGTCCAGTCTTCCAGCACCTCACCTGTGATTATCGATGATACAAATATCTCAGCAAGAGGCCCAGCAATTACTTCCCTAGCTTCCCATAGAGTATATCTAGGGTATATCTGATCACGTCCTGGGGATTTATCCACTTGTATGTGTTTCAAGACATCCAGCACTTCCTCCTCTGTAATATGGACATTTTTCAAGATGTCACCATCTATTTCCCCACATTCTGTATCTTCCATGACCTTTTCCACAGTAAACATTGATGCAAAATACTCGTCTAGTATCTCCCCCATCTGCTATAGCTCCGCATTTAGCCCGCCTTGCTGATCTTTGATGGACCCTACTCTCTCCCTAGTTACCCTTTTGACCTTAATGTATTTGTAAAAACCCTTCTAATTCTCTTTAACTCTATTTGCCAAAGCTATTGCGTGTCCCCTTTTTGCCCTCCTGATTTCCCTCCTCAGTATACTCCTACTGCTTTTATACTCTTCTAAGGATTTACTCGATCTCTACTGTCTATACCTGACATATGTTTCCTTCATTTTCTTAACCAAAACCTCAATTTCTCTTGTCATCCAACATTCCCTACATCTACCAGCCTTTCTTTTCACCCTAACAGGAATATACTGTCTCTGGACTCTTGTTATCTCATTTTTCAAGTCTTCACATTTTCCAGCTGTCTCTTTAACTGCGAACATCTGCCCCAATCAGCTTTTGAAAGTTCTTGCCCAAAACTGTCGAAATTGGCCTTCATCCAATTTAGAACTTCAACTTTTAGATCTCATCTATCCTTTTCCATCACTATTTTAAAACTAATAGAATTATGGTCACTGGCCCCAAAGTGCTTCCCCACTGACACCTCAGTCACCTGCCCTGTCTTATTTCCCAAGAGTAGGTCAACTTTTGCACCTTCTCTAGTAGGTACACCCACATACTGAATCATAAAATTTTCTTGCTCACACTTAACAAATTTCTCTCCATTTAAACCCTTAACACTATAGCAGTCCCAGTCTGTGTTTGGAAAGTTAAAATCCCCTACCATAACCACCCTACTATTCTTACAGATAACTGAAATCTCCTTCCAAATTTGTTTCTCAATTTCCCTCTGACTATTAGGGGGCCAATATACAATCCCAATAAGGTGATCATCCCTTTCATCTTTTTCAGTTCCACTCAAATAACTTCCCTTGATGTATTACCAGGAGTATCCTCCCTAAGCACAGTAGTAATGCTATCCCTTATCAAAAACACCACTCCCTCTCCTCTCTTGCCTCCCTTTCTATCCTTCCTGTAGCATTTGTATCCTCGAACATTAAGCTGCCAGTCCTGTCCATCCCTGAGTTAAGTTTATGTAGTTGCTATGATATCGCAATCCCATGTTCCTAACCATGCCCTGAGTTCATCTGATTTCCCTGCAGTTTAAATGCAGTTTAACTTATCACTCCTACCTTGTTCTCTGCTTTGTCCCTGCCTGCCCTGACTGTTTGACTCGCTCCCTTTCACAACTTTACCAGTCTCAGATTGATCTCTTTCCTCACTATTTCCCTGGTCCCAAACCCCAACCTTACTGGTTTAAGTCTCCTGAGCAGATCTGGCATTGATTCCAGGTTAAAACTATATTGACATCACCAAGTTGCCAGTTCTTTAAGATAACATAAAATCATACCAGTATTTTACAAATATAAGTGTTGGACAATGGTGCTTTAGGAAGAATTTGGCTGGTAAAAAAAATGTATTTTGATTTTTTTCTTGGAACATATGAAATAGGAGCAGGAGTCAGGCATTTGGCCCACCAAGCCTACTCTGTCAGTAAAGTAGATTGTGGCTGATCTTCTATCTCAATGCCATTTTCCTGCATATTCCATATTTCCATTGGTAATCTTAAATTCTATCGATTAATCTCTAACTTGAATACCTTCAATGACTGAATCTCCACAGTTCTTTGGGATAGGTAATTCAAAAGATTCATTATCCTCTGAATGAAGAAATTCCTCCTGACCTCAGTCTTATTTGGTTATTTCCTTTGAGATTAAATCCCCTTGTTCTAGACAAGCCATATATACTTCCAGCATTTACTGCCAAATACTAATTGCCCTTGATCAGGTCATATTTATGAACCACTCCAGTCTGTAATGTAAATAATCCCACTGTGTTTCGGTTGAAGTTCCACTATTATGTTTCAATGACAATGAACAGCGATATATTTCCAAATCATTATGGTGTGACTTCGAGGGGAATTTGCCAGTGATGGTCCTGTGTCTCTGTTCCCTGGTCATCGAGAAGGAGAGGATTTTGAAGATGACTCCAAGTTTCTATGGTGAGTTGTTCTAATGCGTTTTGTAAATGCTACACACCATTGCCAGAGATGCAGCAGGTAAATACCTATGGAGGTGGCTAAGATGCTGATCAAGTGGGCCATTTTGCTCGCAAGGTGCCACAACCAACTGATGAAGACGCAGCGCTCCGAAAGGTAGTGCTTCCAAATAATCCTGTTGGACAATAACCTGATGTTGTGTGATTTTTAATTTTGTTTTGTCCTGGATAGTTCAAATTGAATCCATTGAGACAAGTGTACAATGTTACATTATGATGCCTACTTAACTCAAAAATGTTGGAAAGCCTCTGGGGAGTCAGGAGTGAGCCATTTGCAATCTCTGAGCTCCTTTTGTAGTCACTGTATATTCTGGGCTGATTAATAATCACCCCCATGATGTTCAGGAGAAGGGATTCAGCAACTGTCATGCTTTGAATGTCTGAAGGAGGTCACAGTGAGACAATAGATGAAGAATGCTATTTAAATGCAAAGAATTGGGTGTGAGTCTCTTTTCTATGTGCTTTTTGCAATTGTCTTCACTATGGAAGTAAATGCTCTCAAAGTCATGATTGAAAGAAGGTAGTCAAGATGTAGGTGGGTTAACAGTAGGTGAATTGGAAAAAGTAGGATGGATGTTCCTGAAATTGATAAGTCACCAAGACCAGATAGGATGCATCCCAGAATCCTGGCCCATATTCAGGTGGAAATTACAGATGAACCAGTCAGATTCTCAAATACAGGGCTAGTTCCAGAGGAATGGGGAATTGCAAATGTTACACTATAGTTCAAAAAGGGTACAAGGCTGAGGCCAGCAACTATAGGCTAGGCAGTGTAACCTCAATACGAGTTAAGAAATAATGGCCATTATTTTACTGGCTCAGTGAGACTGGTTTGGAAGCAGTTGGGTCAATGAAATTCATGGGAGCTTTCTTGGGATGGCTGACAATGCAGTCAGAGTGCAGGAATTTCTTCACAATGGTTTCGTCTGAACAGTTGCCCACAGGATGAAGGTGTTAGCGATTTAACACAGTCTGCATTTTACCAGAGGATGAGTGCCAGCCCTCCCACCTCATGGACAGCCAGCAGCTGCATGGAGGACATCTCTCAGTGGTTTCCTGAGGGAATGGAGCAAATAACAGCAAATACCAATCCCATAACCCCAATGCAGCCTGTAGAGGAGTTGCTCCAACCTCATTCAACCACCAATTCAAAATCATCTTCTTGAGAACAACCCTATATTGAGATGCCTTTGTGTTCTCTAGCTTGTCTCAACAGTTTTTTTTGGGTTTGGAACTATGATTGATGTTAAAAATTGCAGTTGAACTTTGAACAGCAATGTTTTAAAACAGAAAAGAAAAAAAATGCTTTCTGCTAGGACGTGGTCTGAAAAGAAAAGGAACTTAATTTTTGATCTAAGGACAATGTAGATGAATCAGCATTGAGTTTTGCTATGCTCAATGTTGGCAGCTGGTTGGATGTTGAATTGGCCAATCAAGAGAGAATTGGTTCTGACTGGGCTAGCAACAGGCAGTGTGATTTTTGGAGATATGGTGCTTTTTTTTGCTCTCTCTAGATTTTATCCTGTTTTTCTCCAGTTATGGAATTGTTGAATGTTCTGAGAAAAAAATCCTAGACTTTAAAAACAAATTCTGGAAGCCTACTGAAACTGTTTACATTAACTGGTGACTTCTGAATTCAAATAACATATACAGTTCCACATGCCTGTGAACAACCCAATTTTTCAAGGATTACCTTCATGTCTGGTGTTAATAGTTGGAAACTGTTCATTGGGCTGACAAGTTATTACTATTTTATTTTCTTTCTTAATGTATCCCTACCTGTGTCTGTCTGTCCATCTCTATGTGAGTAGGGAATTATGATCAAAGAAGATTGGATTTTAGTTTTTCGTGATTAATTTAATTACCATGTTGTTTATCTATATTCTCCTGGAGTTACATTACTAACAATTAATTGTTCATTTTCTTTTAATTTATGTACTTGGTGTCCAAGATTTCATACTCTCAAAGTCCGTTTAGAAATAAATGTGCAATCTGATTTGGCTTGCCATCCTTATGACATAACACATTGGAAGTTTGAAGAATGAAAGGCAAATGTATTGAAATATAGGATTCGTAGGGGACTTGACAGGATAGATGAGGAAAGTTTGTTTCCCCTTGTGAGATCATAGGACATAAGCTCAGAATAAGGGGTCACCCATTTCAGATGAAGAAGAAGATGAATTTCTTCCCTCAGAGGTTAATGAATCTGTGACATACTTTATCACAGTGGACTGGTGAGGCTGGGTTGTTAAATATATTCAAGGCTGAGATAAACCAATTCTTAATCAGTAAAGGAATCAAGGTTTGTGGGAAAAAGGCAAGAAAATGGAATGAAGGATTATCAGATCAGTCATAGTCTCATTGAACGGCACAGCAGACTTGGTGGGCTGAATGACCTACATCTGCTCCTCTGTCTTATGGTTTCTTCTAATTCTCTTAATTCCTTTGTTTAACTTAGTGAGATCCATCTTAGTTCTCCACTTGTCTTGGATATAGTTACTAACCCTGAGCACCATTGTGTTGGCCCTGTCCCTAACAACATGACCCTATTTCAGTCATACTGCCTCAGATTTTATTTTACCCATAAATGTATGAAGAATTTTCTAGAAATGCAGTGGGAGATAGTTTTAGCATCTTCTTTCAGGGTAATTTGATCCTTCTGCTTTAATTTTCCCAAGTCTTTAAATAGCTTCTTTCCAAAATTCTCTCCTGCCTTCATTCTACTGTCCACTCCCTCTTAGTGACCTAGATGAATCCATGAATTTCTGCTCAACAATTATGTGTTGTGATTCTTCAGTACACACAGCTGAGTTTCACTAACATTCTATCCTCTTTGAGGATATTTTACGGTGATTTGACCATATTCCTTAAGATATGTACCTCCTGGGACCTGAAGATTTATATGAGATGGTTTGACTCACAGAACTCAAACATGGCAAGCTGTCTGCCAGTCTTGAAACAGCTGCTCCTGTGTCAAGTTTCAATTGTTTCAAAGCCTTGTACCTTGAAGTTGATGGTCCAGAATCAGTTTTTGACCATATCAGTTCTGTATTTTTACCTCCTGAAACCTTCTCCTTCTTGAATAATTTTCATTTCTTTAGAAATTTTCCTTTTTCAAGACTTTTTCCTTGCTTTTGTGATGATGAAGGTGCTGTTAACTCACAATATTCTTTACACTGTTTCAACTGGCCACACTCAGCTCCCCCTGCAGGACTACCATTGTAGTCGTTATTCTCTTTGGTTATACATTTTATATAACCATATGGTTGATGATGTTGATTCCTGCTCTTTTGACATTTTGACAAACTTTCTCAAGAGTCATGACGATGTCGTGGCTCCTGTCCATCAACCATGTCTGAAGAATCCACAATCTCTCTCCATAACACTAAGTGTTTTCTTTGGTCCCAATTTCTATGTGCATAATAAATTGGATTGCTTGTTACAACATTAAATTGATTTGAATTCCAGACAGTCTGATATCTTTTCATCCCTTACACCAGCTACTATACAGTCTCTAATTAATTCACCCTTCTAAGTTCTAAACAATCAATATGCTGCTAAATTATATAACATCCATCAAAAGGCTTCTATTAATCCATCTAAGCGCTAGGAGAGGTTATGGCCCTAGTTATGTTATCAGTAAACTAGTAATTCAGAAGCTCAGCTGATGGACACCTGAGTTCAAATCCTACTGTGGCAGATGGTGAAAATTGAATTCAATTTTTTTACAAAATCTGGAATTAAAAATTCACTGATGACCATGAAACCATTGCCAATTGTTGGGAAAAACCCAACTGGTTCAACAATGTCCTGCAGGGGAGGAAATCTGTCATCCTCACCGCAAGAGCCAATGTAATGTGGTTGATTCTCAACCGCTTTCTGAAATGACCTAGCAAGCCATTCAGTTCAACGGCTGGAAGAATACAGCAAGCCAGGGAGCATCATGCTGCCTGGCTTGCTGTGTTCTTCCAGCCTCCTGCTTGTCTATGTTGGATTCCAGCATCTGCAGTTTCTTTGTCTCTAATTCAGTTCAAAGGATTGGTAATAAGTACTAGCCAGCTAGTGATGCCCACATCCCATGAGTGAATAAAAAATAGTCTTACTTTGTTCATTACTAAATTTCTTTTAGGGCCAAAATATGCATCAGATTCTTTAATCAGTGTACCATGCATTCATACTTTTTCTCATGCCTTGACTTACCAAAGGTCGATACAATGTGGAGCTGGAAAAAGCACTGCAGGTCAAGCAGCATCAGAAGAGCAGGAAGAGTCAGCCGATGAGTTCTGATGAAGGGTCTTGCCTGAAACATCAACTCTGCTGCTCTTCTGATGCTTCTTGACCTGCTGTACTTTTTCCAGCTCCACATTTTATCAACTCTGACTTTCCAGCATCTGCAGTCCTCACTATCTCCAAGTTGTCTTACCAAAATGCTATCAATAATGAATCTACAGCATATAAAAATGGGCTACTGGCAGCAGTTTCTATCAACCCCTCAGAAAACGAACAGGAAATGACATCACCACAAACCCCAGGAATCCCATCCAGGAGAAAGATATAAATAGAAAGCAGGAGACAACAGCTTCGCTTCACTTGGAGGTCGCCAGGTAATGAAACGTCTGGATATCAAACCTACAGCTCAGCGAGCAAACCTACACCCTAAATGGTGAATCTTCTCTGGACTGCCTCCAATGCTAGTAAAGGCGAAAGTGAGGACTGCATATGCTGGAGATCAGAGTCAAGATTAGAGTGGTGCTGGGAAAGCACAGCAGGTCAGGCAGCATCCGAGGAGCAGGAAAATCAACGTTTCAGGCAAAAGCCCTTCATCAGGCATCTGATTTCTCATTAAGGGCTTTTGCCTGAAACATCGATTTTCCTGCTCCTCGGATGCTGCCTGACCTGCTGTGCTTTTCCAGCACCACTCTAATCTTGACTCCAATGCTAGTAAATCTTTTCTTAGATAAAGGAACCAAAACCATTTACAATATTCCATCTGTGATCTGACTAGTGCCTTGTATAATTTTAATAAGACCTTCCTATTGTTATATTGCATTCGCTTTGAAATAAAAGCTAACATTCCATTTCCTTTCCCTATTACATGCTGAACTTGCTTACCATCTTTTTGTTATTCATGCACAACTCTTAAAACCTACTGCAGCTTTTTGTGGTCTTTCTTTGTTTAAGTAATATTCTTCTCCTCTATTTTTTTCTGACAAAGTTGACAATAGTTTGGCCAAATTAACAAAATGTAAGTTTTTCACCATTCAGAATGCAAGTAGTGGGTTATTTCAGCTGCTCTTCGTCAACAAACCAAGGTTGCTGACTTGATTCAATTGCAGTCTCAGGATGTTATTCCTGGACAAATTAGAGCCCAGACTGATTCATCAAATTTTGTTTTGTTTTGGTTTTAACAAGATGGTGTCTCACTGAGACAGATGCATTCAAAATTGCAGATTTTTGACTCAATTTTATAAAAAAACTACTAAGCAAATGAAATGAAGATACAATAAAATAAATCAATTAATTTATTTACAGTATAAATTCAAAGAGTTTTAAAAGTATATGTGTGATTGCATTAATCCCAAGTCACTGCATTACACATTTAAAAAATGAATCTCTTGTACAGTGTCTAACAGGAACCCTTATACAGTTCTCACTAGAATTCCTTTCTCTAAAGTCTCATTAGGGTTAAGGATAACTGTGACTTTAAAATTTTATAAGGGAACCTCTAATATCTACTCCTAGAGCTACCATGTTCTTGAGTTGACCCAACTCAATTTTGAATTCCTCTTGAAGGTTTCCTGACATGTATATTGTAACACATGTAGCCTGGGACCATCCCTAACACATCATTCTAAAATAATCGTGATGACAATATTTTCCCCTTGTCAGAAGCTTTTCTCTGTACATGCACCTCCATAGATGGAATCACAAACCTTCCCAAATAAAGTAATCTGAAACAAAAGTCTACCTCTCTCTATTCTGTGTGGTTCCTGTAGGCTTGAAAAGAAAATCTCATTCCAGAAATTTCACAAAAACCTTGAAGTATAATTGTTTGCCTTGCTAGGTTGTTAACATCCTAAACAAAAAAAACATTAGACTATCAAAGTAGTCCTCACAAGAAATCACAATATGTTTTGTTTAAAATTGCGATACACAGAAAACTATATGTTACTAACTCAAACTTCTAAACCCAACTTTAAAAAGTGTAATAAAAAGTATGTTTAAATAAGGCAGTTTATATCACACAATGATATTGTTACAACTGTTGACCACTTGGGATCTCCTCTGCACCACAGATTTTCAAATTGCAGTTTCTGGAATCCTGTAAGGGAAACAGGGAATTATTTGCCATATGGATGACACCCTCATGTGGTAAAATGAAGAAGGAACATGATCTGAGGATTAGCGACATGTTAGTTGCACTAAAGAATGCAGCGCTTACACTAAATGAGGAATGCCAAACCTCTCGAATGAAGATTACATTTCTCGGACACATTACTCAAGAACACGGCACCAGGGCAGATCAAATGCAGACAAAAGCCACCAGTGAATTGAAGGCACCAAAAATGACATACTTAGGCATGGCAAAGAAACTGGGCATGTTATTCAGCTGGTCTTACCCAATCCCATAAGACCAACAGAGGTGTTGGAGTTAGGTGTATACTGAAACTTTTGAAATTATTAAAAAGAAGTTACTTCCTACTGGTGTTCTCACATATTACATGCAGGCGTATTCATTATTGATGTGACAGATGCATCATTGATGGAGCAGTTTTTATTCAACAGCAAACTGATGGAACATGTAAAACAGCTTATTTTGTATTGAGAGTTTTGACAGATTAAACAGAGGTACAGATGCATAGAGAAGAAACTATTAGCAGTTAGCTGGGCAGGTGAAAGGTTTGCTTACTAGCTTGTGGGACTGAAATTTCAGATTGAAATGTGCCATAAACATTTGCAAAAGCTACCAGGCTTAAAAGAAAGCTCAAAATTGTTCCAAAACAAACAAAGCTAATGAGATATGACAATACCATAGTCCATGTTCTGAGGAAGGGTCCCGAGAATGGAAACGTTAACTTTGATTTGTCCCTGGAGATGCTGCAAGACCTGTTGAGCTTAGCAGCAATCATTTTTTGTTTGGAATATTGTAAGAACTTTTGGGCCCTATATCTAAGGAAGGAGGTGTTTCAGAGGAGGTTTACAAGAATGATTTTGCAGATGAAGGGCTGTTCATATGAAGCGCAGTTGAGAACTTGGATTTATACTGGACAGCGTTTAGAAGGTTGGGGAGTGAGGATCTGATTGAAACTTACAGAATACTGAGAGGCTTGGACAGAGTGGATGTGGAGAAAATGTTGCTATTGGTAGGAGAAACTAGGACCTGAGGGCACAGCCTCAGAGTGAAGGGATGACCCTTTAGAACTGAAATGAGAAGGAGTGTCTTCAGCCACAGGATTGTGAGGCTGTGGAACTCACTCCCACAGAAGACTGTGGGGGCCAAGTGACCGCACGGATTTGAGAAAGAGATAAATAAGCTCTTGATTAGTATGGGGATCAAGGGTTACAGGGTGAAAGCAGGAGAATGGGATTGAGAAACATATCAGCTATGATCGAATGGCAGAGCAGACTTGATGGTTCTAATGTCAAGAGTTTGGTGCTAGTCAGGCAGCCTCCTTCATCAGGAAGGGCTTTTGTCCGAAATGTCGATTATCCTGCTCTTCGGATGCTGCCTGACCTGCTGAGCTTTTCCAGCACCAGAGTCTTGACTCTGATCTCCACCATCATCAGTCCTCACTTTCTCCTCCTTGATGGTCCTAATGGCCTAATTCACTTAAATATCTTAAGGTCTTATGGAGACACCTGGTTTAGAACACAACCCTGGGGCAAACATAACCTCTCCAGATGACAATAAGGTAAAACAAATGGAGAGAAGTCACAGAACAATGAAACAAAGGAAGTATAACTTTAGACATGGGATTAAAACTCTGTCAACCTTAAAACCAGAGCAGCAAGTCTGATTAAAGGACATGAACTCAGAAACCACACTCATCAGTAAAGCAGATGAAGGCAGGAGATTGGGATTGGGAAACATATCAGCTATGATTGATTGGCAGAGCAGACTTGAAGGTCCTAATGTCGAGAGTGTGGTGCTGGTCAGGCAGCCTCCTTCATCAGGAAGGGCTTTTGCCCGAAATGTCGATTCTCTTGCTCCTCAGATCTCATATTGTCAGAATGCCTGAAAGGATATTCAGGGAGAATGGGAAGGAATTGATTTTACTTAGACCAAGCAAAGTGAAAATATATATTTGTATATATACTATATATATGTATAGAATCAAGGACAGACATACTCACACTGGAGCAGATCGTGTCCAGAATGGGGCAAAACTGGGGATGGTGATAGTGGGAACCATAATGTTAATGGTAACTGCAAAGACTATATTAGTAAAATCCTGGAATAATGGAGACTGTAAAGGCAGAAACTTCAGGGGAGAAAAGGACAGTGAGTTTTTAAAAATCAAGAGAGGCATGAATAGAGTGAATAGCCAAGGACTTTTTTCTCCCAAGGGGAAGGTGAGTCCAAAACTAGATGGCTTAGGATTAAAGTAACAGGGGTAAGATTTAAAAGGGACCTTATGGGCAACATTTTCATGCAGAGGGTGGTGGGTGTGTGGAATGAGCTGTCAAAGGAAGTGGTGGAGGCTGCTACAATAACATTTAAAAGGCATTTGTACAGGTACATGAATAGGAAGGGTTTAGAGGGATATGGGTCAAATGCTGGCAAATGGGACTAGACTTATTTAGGGTATCTTATTGGCAGGGATGAATTGAACCTATGACTACGTAACTGGTGACATAAGTGAAAGAGAAGACAGAAGACGAGCATGTGAAGACAGTGATCCGAGAAACCACACTGGACAGCTGCATTTGATAACATACAGATATAAATAAAAGAGCATTACATTACATCAAGAGTGAAAGAGACTTATTTAGAGATGAGGAGCTAACAGTCTCAGATACAGTAACTGCTGCGCAGTTACCCACAGCTTTGAGATACTTCAGACCCAATATTCTGATGTGCAGGGAGAAAGTTGTCTTAAATCACAAGGTAAAGCAGTTATTCTCTCAGAATTCAGGGAACCCTCTGGGGTTTTGGCTAGATAGTTGCTTCATTTGTGTTTGGCAGTCACTACTGATACACTCTTGCTGCTGCACCTTTATAAACTGCCTGGATGCCTCTATTAGCACTTGGTAATGACTGGGTAATTCATCTCAGTACTGAAACTCTGTAAAACCACAGACTTTCTCCCTCAGGGTCCACTGGAAATTCTCTGTCACTGCCATTCATTTTCAGACATGCTGGGCTCAGTGCTGAATCCCACTCTCATGTAACTCAGTCTCTCACCATTTGTAACCTTCCAGTAAATCTTCTCTCACCCTCTCTGTGTCAGTAACACCCTTTTTAAGGTATCAGTAAGGCAGTCGACAAGGTTCCCCATGGAGACTGATTAGCAAGATTAGATCTCATGGAATACAGGGAGACCTAACCATTTGGATGCAGAACTGGCTCAAAGGTAGAAGACAGAGGGTGGTGGAGGGTTGCTTTTCAGACTGGAGGCCTGTGACCAGTGGAGTGCCACAAGGATCGGTGCTGGGTCCACTACTTTTCATCATTTATATAAATGATTTGGATGTGAGCATAAGAGGTACAGTTAGTAAGTTTGCAGATGACACCAAAATTGGAGGTGTAGTGGACAGCAAAGAAGGTTATCTCAGATTATAACGGGAGCTTGATCAGATGGACCAATGGGCTGAGAAGTGGCAAATGGAGTTTAATTTAGATAATTGTAAGGTGCTGCATTTTGGGAAAGCAAATCTTAGCAGGACTTATATACTTAATGGTAAGGTCCTGAACAAAGAGACCTTGGAGTGCAGGTTCATATCTCCTTGAAAGTGGAGTCGCAGGTAGATAGGATAGTGAAGAAGGCGTTTGGTATGATTTCCTTTATTGGTCAGAGTATTGTGTACGGGAGGTGGGAGGTCATGTTGCGGCTCTACAGGGCATTGGTTAGGCCACTGTTGGACTATTGCGTGCAATTCTGGTCTCTTCCTGTCGGAAAGATGTTGTGAAACTTGAAAAGGTTCATAAAAGATTTACAAGGGTTGGAGAATTTGAGCTATAGGGAAGGGGTTGAATAGGCTAGGGCTGTTTTCCCTGGAGCTTCGGAGGTGAGGGGTGACCTTATAGAGGTTTATAATATCATAAGGGGCATGGATAGGATAAATAGACAAAGTCTTTTCACTGGGGTGGGGGAAGTCCAGAACTAGAGGGCATAGGTTTAGGCTGAGAGGGGAAAGATATAAAAGAGACCTAAGGGCAAACGTTTTCACACAGAGGGTGGTACATGTGTGGAATGAGCTGCCAAAGGAAGTGGTGGAGGCTGGTACAATTGCAACATTTAAAAGGCATCTGGATGGGTATATGAATAGGAAGGGTTTGGAGGGATATGGGCTGGGTACTGGCAGGTGGGACTAGATTGGGTTGGGATATCTGGTTGGCATGGACGAGTTGGACTGAAGAGTCTGTTTCCGTGCTATACATCTCCATGACTCTATGAGTTGAAAATTGATCATTTTACTTCATGCAGGGATCTAACCAAGATTTCATCAATGACCAGTTGCATTAATGTAGCTCTTTTCTATTTTTTTCAAGGTATATGGGCATCACTGGCAATCCCAACATTTATTGATCATCCCCACTTATCTTTCAGGAGGTCATGCTGAGATACATTATTAAACTGCTGGATGATTAGATTAGATTCCCTCCAGTGTGGAAACAGGCCCTTCGGCCCAACAAGTCCACACCGACCCTCCGAAGGGTAACCCACCCAGACCCATTTCCCTCTGACTAATGCATCTAAAACTATGGGCAATTTAGCATGGCCAATTCACCTGTCCTGCACATCTTTGGACTGTGGGAGGAAACCAGAGCACCCAGAGGAAACCCGCACAGATGCAGGGAGAATGTGCAAACTCCAAGCATACAGTCACCCGAGGCTGGAATCGAACTTGGGTCCCTGGCGCTGTGAGGGAGCAATGCTATCCACTGAGCCATCATCCTGCTGCAATCCATCTCGTGTGGGTATTTCAGCAGTCCTTTTACGAAGGGAGGATCAGGGTTTTGGCTCAGTGATAGTGAAGGAATTGGGACATAGTTACAAGTCAGGATGGTATGGTTTAGAGGGGAACGTGCAGGTAGTGGTGATCCTATACTTCTGCTGCCCTTGCCTTCTAGTGGTAGAGGTCGTGGGATTGGAAGGTGCCTTGGTGAGTTCCTGTAGGGCCTTATTTAAATGGTACACATTGTTGCCACTGTGCATTGCTGGTGGAGGGAATGAATATTGAACTGAGGTGTTGATCAAGTGAACTGCTGTTGAACTTGCTGAGTTTTATTGCAGCCACAGTGACTTGGCAAGTGGAGAGTATTCCATTCAAATCCTGAGTCATTCCATGATGTTGTAAAATATCTCTGTAAATCCTCGGTTTAAAAATGTAAAGATGTCGAATTAACTTATAAACAAATCTACAATTACTTCTGCATGTGGTAGGGATGTCCGAACTCAACCATCTTTTGCCTGAAGAAATGGTGGATTTTGAAAACACATTTGATAATGTAATGTATATAAAGCTACTTAATGGGATGTGGTGTTGGGATGATATATTAACATGGATAGAGGATTGGCTAACTAATAGAAGACAGAAAGTTGGGATAAAGTGGGGTGGGGTGTTTTCAGAAAGGCATCCCGTAACTAGTGGAGTGCCACAGGGATCAATGCTGGGGCCACAATTACTTACAATATACATTCATGACTTGATGAACAAAGTGATTACACTATCGCCAGGTTTGTGGAAGACACAAAAATAGGTGTGAGTCTTTGATAGAGATATTAACAGATTATGCAAGTAGGAAATGTAATGTGGGATAAAGTGATTGTGCAGGAAGAATAGTGAAGGCAAATTTCATTTAAATGGAGTAAGACTGCAGAAAGCTATAGCACAGAGAGATTTGGGGTTACTGGGCATAAAACAAAACTAGCATCCAAGTTCAGGGGGTAATAGGAAAGGCAACGGAATATGGGCCTTTATTTCAAAATGAGTGGAGAAAAACAATGGGGAAGTCTTGCTAAAGCTTTGCAAAGCACATCTAGAGTATTGTTGAATAACTTTGGTCCCCTTATCTAAAGAAAGGCATAGTGGCATTGGGAGCAATCTAGACACGGTTCACTTGGTTGATTATGAGTTTGGAGTGACTATCTTATGAAGAGAAGTTGAGCAGGTTGGGTCTGTACTCCTTGGAGTTTAGAAGAATCTGAGGTGACCTCATTGAAACATACAGATGCTTAGACAGCTTGAGAGGGCACATTTGTCTCCCATTGTGGGAGAATCTAGAATGAGAGAACATAATCTCAGAGCAAGGGTTCACCCATTAAAGGCAGAGGATCATGAATCTGTGGAATTCTTTACCATAGAGCACTGTGGCGGCTAGGTGGTTAAGAATATTCAAACCTTTCAATTAATAAAATAATCAAAGGGTTATGGGGAAAAGGCAGGAAAGTGAACTCAATGATTATCAGATCAGCTATGATCTTATAGAAAGATGAAGTAAACTCAATGGTCAAATGACCCATGTCTACTCCTAGGTCTTATGGTCATACAATCATCTTATATGACTTGTCTCCTGGATGACCCAGCTCTGATTGTGTGCTTATATCATCTAACTATATGCCTGGGTTTAAGCTGCAAGCTTTGAAATGATGCCCTGTACACCCAAGTCCAGTTTATGATCATTCTGTACAGGATAAAAACAGTGTAAATGTGCTTATTCATCACATGGGGAGGATATTCGTGCACAGTAAATGATGGGACTAGAAATCCATTGCTCGCTGGATATAAGCACCTTTTCCAGTTGTAAAGAATGAACTGAAGTAAACAAGATCTGGAATGTCCACCAAGGCCTTGTTCTGTGACATTTCGAGAGCAAAGATGTAATTAGCAACTTCACATGGTGTTGGACTGGCGAAACTTGATAAAGCCCCTCAGGACATTCAGGCCTGACATGTTCCAGCTCCTCTGTTATGTTGCTTCTCAGCCCAAGGAGATCATCCCTATTTGCCCAAAAATGATCCAAAAGTATCCAACCTTTAACAGCTGGATGGCCCAAGCAAGATGTTTGCAAAACTGTGGACAGTTTAGCCAAGCATCATTTTGTGCTTGACTATTTACCTCATCACTCCTGGGCGATGCCTTTCTCTCCTCTATTGGCAGTCAATAAATACCTTGAGATGCGCGAAATTACATTTAAATTTAGCTTCTGCCCACCTGCTTAATATAGCATAAGATTGTAAAATCGTGGGAGCAAAACGCCCAGGACAAGAATGCCGAGTGCCAGCGCTGCACTTTAACATCACTAAACCGCTGTTCTTTGAGCAACACACTGGAGGACGCTGTTGTATCACGTACAGATCACTGTTCAGCTGAGCTGGGAAATGCCTCATTAACAGACAGAAATGCCGCACTAAATAACCCATGTTTTCACAACATGGTAGTGTAAGCGTCAGAAACCTGGCTCTGGTTTATTATAAAATCCACATTCTTTGAGACGTTTTAACTATTTCTCACAATTTGGCCGTTCTTCATCAATCATCCTCCGAAAATAGCCAAAGTCGGTCTTTTGTTCGGCTACTTTTAAAAGGGAGTTCGATGGGGTTTTTTTTTGTCTTTAATAAGAGTGTGTCCTGCACAATTAAAAGTTTAGACGGACTCTTGTTTTTTCGTGTAAAGGCTGACACGGATTTAAAAAGGGCGTAACAATTGACAACTCAAACCGAATCAGATTGTAAGGCAGCTCCGGGTCAACTCCAACAGCTGAGAGTTTGACACCTTTCCGTTGCTTGAATAAAAACTATGTGAAGCACGTCTCTCTCTTGTTCACATTCAACTACCATCTATCAAAGTGTAAGACAGCTTTCTGCTCTGAGAACATAGCTGAAGTCCATCGTAGCAATGCAGCGCACTATTTACATTTTACATTGGGACGGGATGAGAGTGTGGACTTTCCCTTTAAAAAAAACAACTAGTAACTCCCTTCCCCCTTATGAAACGCTGAAGCCTTGGACTTAAACACATTATGTACAGCCCACTTGCACACCAGCCAGGACCGCAAATCCCTGGAGTTATTCCTGGTAACCAGCTAACGGTTCCAAGCACACTTTAGCTACGCCCCCTTCCTCCTCATTTTTACCCCTCAGCTCGAAAGTCAGCTCAACCTAACTTGCCCAGTGGGTGGGGTGTCACTCATTGTGATCGACAGGGGCATCGACCACAGGAGGGGGCAGCTCGGTGTGGGACAGGGCGGAGTGGGACACCAGCACCAACCAATGGGAAGCGCGGTGGCTGCAAGTTTGTTGGGGGGGGGGAGTGGAAGGCGGGCTGAGCTTTCCTGTGCTCTGGAGTTTGGTTGCGTTGGGAGTGAGAGTGTGAGAGAGAGCAAGATCCCGGAGAATGAGCAAAACCAGTCATGTCTTTCCTGGTGCCAGAGCGAACGCGGCAGTGCGCTGAAACAGCATCCGAGCGCCCTCTCTTCCCACTACAGGCTGCGAGTTAAATCATAACACGAACACACGACGGCTGCATTTAAGAAGAAGAGTTGGACTAGGTCAAAACAAAAGTTCACAGAAACTTTTGCACAAGCAGCTTTTGAGAGAGAGAGAGAGAAGGGACTTATGAAACGCATAAAAAAAGTTTGATATCTGAAAGAAGCCTGGACAGTTAGCCTCTGGTGGGATCTCCCACCCACCTCCCTGACTTTACTCAGGTTTGATGCCTTTTGGACTGAGTAGACTGCGCCATGCTGGGTAACTCTCTCGGCGTCTTGCTGCTGCTGCTGGGCTGGTGCTGGGATGCCTCCCGGGCGAACCAGCTGCGCCAAGTGTTCGAGGTGGCGGAGGAGCAACCGGCGGGCACGGTGGTGGGGACCATCCTGACCAAGCCCGAGTTCACCTACCGCTTCAGCGAGCGGCACCCCTTGTTCTCCATCAACGCCAGCTCAGGTGTCATCTGCACCAGCTCGGTGATCGACCGCGAGTCGCTGCCGGCGGACGTGGTCAACCTCGTGGTGCTGTCCAGCCAGCCCACCTACCCCACCGAGGTGCGCATCCTGGTGCGGGACATCAACGACAACACGCCGGTCTTCCCGGAGCCCAGCATCGTGGTGACCTTCCGGGAGGACGCCAGCGGCGGCCGCCGGGTCATCCTGGACACGGCGACCGACGCGGACACCGGCTCCAACGGGGTGGACCACCGCTCCTACCGGATCGTGCGGGGCGACGAGGGGGGCCGCTTCCGCCTGGACATCACCGTCAACCCGAGCGGCGAGGGCGCCTTCCTGCACCTGGTGTCCACCGGCGCCCTAGACCGGGAGTCGGAGCCGCTGTACCGGCTGCTGGTGGAGGTGGAGGACCGGGGGCTCCCCAGGAGGTTCGGGTACCTGCAGGTCAATGTCACGGTGCAGGACACCAACGACAACCCGCCCAGCTTCGTGCGCTCCCAGTACCGGGCCAGCATCTACGAGGATGTGGCGGTGGGCTCCAGTGTGCTGAGGGTATCCGCTACCGACCTGGACCAGGGTCTCAACGGGGAGGTGATGTACTCGGTGGACGAGGGCAGCCCGTTCCAGATGGAGCCCCACACCGGGGTGCTGACGGTCCGGGAGCGCCTGGACTACGAGAGCAAGAGGAGCTACTCGCTGGTGATCCGAGCCCGGGACAGCGGTAACCCGCCCCTGAGCGGCCGGGCCGAGGCCACCGTGCAGCTGCTGGACGTCAACGACAACGAGCCGCTGGTGAGGTTCCGCTACCTGCCCGCCAGCTCCCGGTACGCGGCGGTGGACGAGAACGCGCCCGCCGGCACCGTGGTCGCGCTGCTGACCGTCAGCGACGCCGACTCGTCTGCAAACGGCAACGTCTCGGTGTCGATCCTGGGCGGCAACGAGCAGCGTCACTTCGCGGTGCAGCGCTCCCCGGTACCGGGGCTCAGCCTGATCAAGGTGGCCAGCCCGCTGGACCGGGAGCGCATCCCCTCGTACAACCTGAGCGTGTCGGTGTGCGACCACGGCGTGCCGCTCGCCCGCAGCTCCCTCGCCAGCTTGCTCATCTTCGTCAACGACATCAACGACCACGCCCCGGTGTTCGAGCGCTCCCGGTACCGGGTGGAAGTGGCCGAGGACGTGCCGGTGGGCAGCTACATCGGCGGCATCTCGGCCACCGACGGCGATTCGGGGCTGAATGCCCGGCTCCGTTACTCGCTGGTGTCCGGTAACCGGTTGGGTTGGTTCCAGCTGAGTGAGGACAGCGGGCTGGTGACCAGCGCCTCCCGGTTAGACCGGGAGACCAGCTCCGAGGTCACCCTCAACATCAGCGCCCGGGACCAGGGTGTGCAGCCCCGCACCTCATACACCACCCTGAGCATCACCATCCGTGATGTGAACGACCAGGCTCCCGCCTTCCCCCGCCGCTCCTACCGTTACTCGGTGCCCGAGAACTCCCCTCCCGGTACCGAGCTCGCCATCTTCACCGCCCTGGACAAGGACCTGGGCGCCAACGGCACCGTCCGCTTCCTCCTGGACCCCGACAGCCCGGCCCGGTACCGTGACCTCTTCCGACTGGACCCGGTCTCCGGCCGCCTCACCTGTCTCACCGAGCTGGACCGGGAGGAGCACGCCGAGTACACCCTGTCGGTGCAAGCCCGGGATAAAGGCAACCCGCCGCTCTCCTCGGTGGTCCCGGTGAGCGTCACCGTGCAGGACGTGAACGACAACCGGCCGACCTTCTACCCGGTGCAGTACTTCGCCAGCATCAGAGAGAACGAGCCGCCCGGGACCTACATCACCACCGTGTCGGCTGCCGACCCGGACTTAGGCACGAACGGCACTGTCAGGTACTCTATCACAGCGGGGGACACCCTGAGCTTCCAGATTAACCCTCACACCGGGGTCATCTCCACCAGACTTTCACTGGACCGAGAACAGAAGACAGCTTACCAACTCCAGGTATGAGACTGTGGTAAAACTAGACTGTCAGCTGTTTATCTTATGTTTTAAAGTTGTTTTGTTCCAACAAACAAACGCATATTAAAGAGGTAAGGAATAGAAATCAGTGCAATAGATTATAGGTCAGTATGTAGATTATATTCAGTATAAAAGCCAATGTAGCAATTTCATGGTGACCAGCCTGATTATACCCACTGTAAAGTGAAGACAGAGTTTGCACCAGGGTCACTGTGAACTGGGATCCGCTAAGATTAGTGCGAACAGACAGCCCAACTTTAAAACTCCGGTCTCAAGGACACACAGCCACAGCTGTTGTCCCGCTCCCCCCCCCCCCCCCCCCCCCATCCTGGCTACTTTTGGAATAGCTCCAAACATATTTTCAAGGTATGTTGTTCTGAGCATGTGCAGAATACTTTTTCATAATTCTCCGTGGAAATTATCCAGAAACAGGCATTATAATTTTCTCTGAATGTTATATCGTGTGCCAGAAACTACTTCAGTCAGAGATTAAAAACTGATTTGTTTGGGGATGTCGGACAACTGAGAAGAAGGGACTTGGAAATTCAAAGATAACTTCTGTGCTATTAATCTTAGCTTTGGAGAACTTGTTTCGTTACTGTTGCTTTTACATTTTAGTTACTGGCCTTTTCCAGTGTGGCGTCTTAGTATGGTTCAACAGCAAGTTGTACTGGTTAAATCTTCTGATTTACACTCACTCCTTTCAATGTCTTGGTTGGCTGAGATAATGTGTGCTCATATGAAAATTTATAGCAGTCTGTGAGAAACAGCAACAGAACAGCGATATGCTCACTCAGTAGAGTATGAAGCTGGTCATTCGTGTAAAAAAAAGCACAAAGTCAAATTCATAAAAAAGACATTTCTTTTTTGTGATGTACAGTATATGACAACTTTGCCTGTAATTCGATCCTCAATGATGACTTTGCACCATGTACCATCTGAGAGGATCCACAGATATCCTGCTTCCAGACCACCACTAATGTTGACGTTGGCCTGTTGCCAGAAAATATACTGCCTGCTAGTGTTCATCTGATTTTTCCATCTCATTTCCAGACAGATGCTCCACTTGGCATCCTTCATGGAGAATTAACAAAATTGGGTGCTCAAAAGCTGGTAGGAAGTTGAACCTCCAACAGTTCACCCTCTATGGTGCTCCCATAATCAGTAGTGTGATCTATCTATATGACTTTAGCATGCTGAGATAAGGGTTTTGTTTGATTGCATTTTCTGCATTAAATACTTAGAGAAAATGAGATAACTGCGAAATGAGCAGGAAATTGACACCCTTACTGGTTAAGTTCTTACTTGATATAATATGTTGTTTCCTTGGATACAATTTCTACACTTCCATGGTGGCATTCTGGTATCTCTTTGAAATGACTATTTTTTTCCATTTATTGTTGAGGGATATTATATCCAATGCCTCAACTCAAACTAGCTGGTTCAGTGCAGGCTGGGCTAGAAGTAGAATGCATATCTCTAACAAAAGGTAAAAACAAGGACTGCAGATGTTGGGAACCTGAGTCTAGATTAGAGTGGTGCTGGAAAAGCACAGCAGGTCAGGCAGCATCCGAGGAGCAGGATAATCAACGTTTCATTTGGCTTTTGCCTGAAACATCGATTTTCCTGCTTCTCGGTTGCTGCCTAATCTTCTGTGTTTTTCCAGCACCACTCTAATCTAGACCCTATCTCTAACAAACACAGACACTAAGAGATTATTATTTTTGAAATGCAATTAAGTACCACACTGAGTCTGGATCTAATAACGAAACACCAGTTCCTCAGTTTTGGAAAACTAGGTGCTAATCCACTGAGTTGTCACAAAGGATTTCTTTCAAACAAATTGTTAACTTCTCCAAATTTAACAGTTACTAATTCCACTCATCTTTTTGAGTATGGTTTATAATGCTTATTTCTAGAAGGGGCTTCCTCATTCCCAATTCCTCAACACCCTAGTGAATACTTGAAATCAAAGGGATGGCTGCATGGAAGCTGAAAGAGCTGAAATTAAGCACTTCATCACAGGGGGAATGCAAGAATGTTGCCAAGCCACAGTTACACAACTCTTAACATCTCGTTATAAATTGCATTGAAGGAGGTCTAGATTGGGTTTTTCTTCTTGGTTGCAGAAAGTTCAGTGTCCAGAGAAATCTAAATGGTCAGGTGAAGGAAATAAAATGGAGAAATTTTGTGCAATTAAAAAAAAATATGTATAACCAGAGTCATTTTATTTTCTTAGATTTATGCTACCACAGACATTTTGAAGTGAATATTCAAAATTCATCCAAAACCTCAAAGCAGTGTACAAAAGGACATAAGAATCAGGAACAGCAAGAGGCCATCTGGCCCCTCGGGCCTGTTCCGCCATTCAATAAGATCATGGATGATCTTTTTGTGGCCTCAGCTCCACTTATCTACCCTCTCACCATAACCCTTAGTTCCTTTACTGTTCAAAAATGCATCTGTCTTAGCATTAAACATTTACTGAAGTAGCGTCAACTATTTCACTGGGCAGGGAATTCCATAGATTCACAATCCTCTGGGTGAAGAAGTTCCTTCTTAATTCAGTCCTAAATTTGCTTCCCTAATTTTGCGGCTATGCCCTCTTGCCGAGTTCCACCTACCAGTGGAAACATCCTGTCTATGTCTATCCTATCTATTCCCTTCATAATTTTGTATGTTTCTATAAGATCCCCCTTATTCTTCTAAATTTCAATGAATATACTCCCATTCTACTCAGTGTCTACTAATAAGCCAACCCACCCAACTTCAGAATCAACTTAGTGAACCTCTTCTGCACCCCCTCTTGTGCCAGTACATCCTTTCTCAAGTACAGAGACCAAAACTGCATGCAGTACTCCAGGTGTGGCCTCATCAGCATTAAGTAATAAGTTGGGAAATATTTGCATAAGGAATGTGAAAAATCTGGTCATGTAAGAGCAAAATAAATAATTACATCATTCACAAAAGATGCACAATGATTTTGTAAAGCAAAGGAAGAATACAAATACCCAAGGATTGCAAATCAAAACCCTATGCTAATTTTCTTGTCTCTTGAGTACAGTGGTTTAATTCAAGCACTGATTTAGTTTAGAATCCAAATTCCTGTAAGAAAGCTTAACTGACCAGATTTTTCACATTCCTTATACAAATACTTTGCAACTTATTACTTAATGCTAGGGTACTATTTGAACATAAGTGAATAATGCTAAACTATATTCATGTTCTCTGTTACTTGGAATGCTGACACCATAATTTGGCAAATGTATGCTCCCTGCTACTTTAACATAGTTATTGCTAAAAGAGAATAAGAGATGAGTTGTACTGGAAAATTTTAACTTCCAAAACTTGAAGTCATACGCTAAAGAAGTATCTTTTCAGTGCTTATGATGTTGAGATGAACCTCTTATATTTTTCATTTTGACTACCATTTTAGTAAGCATGTTGTCCATTTCTTCATTAAAGAAACGATCTACAGACATTTTAGTATATTTAATCTTAATTTTTAAAAAAAGTTTCAAGCCTTTCATTTGCACAGGCCTCATTATTATTTGAGATTTTCCTCCGATTAGAAGTGGAAGGTGATTCTCTGGTTTTCACCTGCTTTACTTAAAGTGTTAGCATGCATTAAAATTATATTGAATGTTACATTAGTTTTAGGAAACATGCCTAAAGAGTCAATAAATTATATCAACAATTTTATTTTGTTTTAAAATTATTGAATTAGTTTTTGTATTCACTTAATTTGTTGGAAAGGCTACAGTTAACAGTTTCTGAGATGACCAAGCTGGAGGTAGATGTCAGGCAGAGTTGGACTGGCATTTCCTATTCTGTGTTCCAACATGGGTGAAGTAAAAATATAAATTACAGTCACTTGATATTATACCTGTACACATGGAACTATTCCTAATCTCAAAACATAAATCGTGTTTGTGGTAATTAAGAATTTATTTTGTATGGACCTCCCTGAATACTGTCTTTATTCATTCCTGATGTGTGAATATTATTGTAAAAGCCAGCATTTATTGCCCATTCCTAATTGTCCTTGTAAATGTGTCAATGAAACTCTCTCTTCAACCACTGTGTTCTATGTGCTCTTAGGGAGGGAGTTCTCAAATTCTGATCCAGCCACAGTGAAAGAAAGGCATTAATTCTGTAGCAGGATGAAGTCTGAAATGGTATTTGTATGTGATAGTATTCCCATGCAACTGCTGATCAGATCTCGTGGGGAGTGAGGGTTGCAGAGATGAAAGATGCTATCAAGGACTTCCTTGACAAATGTATATTTTTCTACATTACATGCTTTTAAAATCTCTTCTTTGATTTTTGATTGAAAAAGTAATTCTAATATTATACAAGCATTTAATAATTATTTTCATCTTTATATCTCAGAATTTTAGTACACAATTCTTAAACTGAGAATGACAGGCATCGCAACGCTGAGAGTGAAATATCTATCTGTCTAACATCCTGTCCATCCATCCTAAGTATGGAATGCTTACGGGAGAAAGTGAGGACTGCAGATGCTGGAGATCAAAGTCGAGAGTGCGACGCTGGAAAAGCACAGCAGGTCAGGCAGCATCCAAGGAGCAGGAGAATCGATGTTTTGCGCATAAGCCCTTCATCAGGAATCCTGATGAAGGATTTATGCCCAAAATGTTGATTCTCCTGCTCCTTGGATGCTGCCTGACCTGCTGTGCTTTTCCACCACTACATTCTTGACATGGAATGCTTATAGCAGAAAAGGAGGCCATTCATCCCATTACATCTGTGCTGATCCTCTGAAGGAGAAGTTCACCCAGTACCATACCCCTGTCCTTACCTCACAGCTCTGCAAATGCTTTCTTTTCAGCTATTGATTCAATTCCCCTTATACAACTTCATGTGACTCTACCTCCATTGTATATTCAAGCAGTGCATTCCAGAACTTAACTGCTGGTTAATTGAAAATGTTGTTCAGTATTTAAGTATCTCTATTTACAATACACTAAGATATGGCTCCAATTTCAGGATGATGACAGAGAAATAAATTGTTTTTCACTGTCTGTTGTGTTAACTCAATCCATTTTCAGCTGTATTGTAGTTTTGCCCCAGATGTTTAGACAAGAGGTTTTTTTGCTTCAGTTCACTCTGCCTTAGCCTGCCTGCTGGTGCTGATACTAACACCCTTAACCGAACTTCTGTTATCGCCACAAAAGGCTATTTTAATGTGTACTGGATGGTCTTCAATCTTCCATCTCCAAGACTCAATGACTCTTATCCTAAATCTCTCCACATCTATTCAATGATCACCTTTGTACTTGTTGATGTGCTCTGACTCCTGGTCCATCAACACTGAGGTACAAGCTTGTTCCCTGCTTATCTCTGGCAAAATGCACTATAGTTGACAAAATCCAGTTTTAAATGCCAGTAATGATTAAACACTGATAAAGATTGCTTTTATGTCATATTTCATATAATTAGTGGGATGGATTTGTCCTTTGCCTTATAGTAATAGGATAACGTAAAATAAATTGATTTAGTTTAACAATGGGTGCCTGGGCTGGAAACTGCTCATTGAACATTTGCAGGCAGAACCATGGGGTGTGGGAAGGCAGGGTTATAGGCTGGAGCAGAAATATACCTACAGGCTTCAGAAATCTGGCACTGCCCTCCTTGACTATTTTGGTACTGTGGGTGAGAGGTGATGGCCTAGTGGGTATGTCACGAAACTGATAATCTAAAGGTTAAAGCTAAAGCTGTGAAGGGTATGCTTTCAAAGTCCTATCATTGCACCTGGTAGAATTTGTACTCAATTAATGAAGGGGAAGATGTAGAATTGAAAGCTAGTATTGGAATAGTGACTGAGAGCTTCCATTGATTGTTGTTACTTGTCACAAAGCCACCTTGTCACTTATGTCCTTTATGAAAGGAAATTTGCTTGCTGAAATGACCCAGCAAGCCACTCAGTTTAAGGATATCTAAAAATAGCCAACTAGATGATGACCATGCCAGCAATATCCAAAAGTTGAAAGATTCAAGGAAGAAAAAAGTCAGAATAAATATTTGTGATTTTAATCATTTTTTAAAATAAAATTCTGTGTGATTTTTGGTTGCAGGCAATTGCCACTGATGGTGGAAATCTACGGTCCCAGAATCCAGCCATTGTCACCATCACAGTCATTGACACCCAAGACAATCCACCATCATTCAGCCACAGCAGCTACAGTTTTGTAATATTTGAAAATATTGCAATTGGTTCTCTTGTTGGCACTGTATCTGCATCTACACTTGATCTTAATACCAACATCACTTACCTTATCACTTCAGGAGACCAGAAGGGGATGTTTACCATTGGTAAATCAACAGGTCAAATTAACACTGCCAACACCATAGACAGGGAAGAGCAAGCATTTTATCAGTTAAAAGTTGTTGCAAGTGGTGGCACTGTGACTGGGGAGACTTTAGTGAATATCACTGTCAAGGATCTGAATGATAATTCTCCACGTTTCCCTCATGCAGTTGAAAATATTAATGCAGTTGAAAACTGGAATTCGGGACATGTTATTTTCCAGGCTGAAGTAGAAGATCCTGATGAAGGCATTAATGGCATGGTTTCATATTCATTGCGGCAGAATCCTAAAGAACTCTTCCACATTGATGAGAAAACTGGAATAGTAACGTTAAATGGACCACTTGACATCAACGCAGGCTCATATCAAGTGGAGGCAATAGCAACTGACATGGGTGTCCCTCAGCGTTTGTCTAGCTTGATTTTGACTGTCTATGTGCACGATGTGAATGATAATGCACCTGTATTTGATCAGCTTTCATACGAGGTCACAATTTCAGAGGCAGAACCTGTAAACTCTAGGTTTTTCAAAGTCCAGGCTTCTGACAAAGATTCTGGAGTGAATGGAGAGATCACTTATGACATTACACAAGGAAACAGAGAAAAGAAGTTTGGTATTTTTCCTGATGGACAATTGTATATCAAAGCAGAATTGGATCGTGAATCTCAAAGCCATTACGTCCTGATGGTTGTTGCTGCAGACAGAGCAGTGGAGCCTCTGAGTGCAACAGTGAATGTGACAATAATACTAGAAGATGTAAATGATAATAGACCTTTATTCAACAGCACAAATTATGTCTTCCATTTTGAAGAGGAGCAGAGAGCTGGCTCAATGGTTGGTTTTGTCAATGCTGTAGACAATGATTTTGGATTTAATGGTGAAGTGAAATATACTCTTGAAACAGCCCAACTTGATTTTGAGCTGAATGCAGTCACTGGGGAAATTACAAGTATACACAAATTTGACAGAGAGGCTTTAATGAGGCAAAGAGGAGCTGCAGTCTTCACCTTTACAGTAATTGCATCAGACCAAGGATTACCAAAACCTCTCCAGGACCATGCCGCTGTTCAGATATACATCAAAGATGTGAATGATAATGTACCCAGATTCACCAAAGACATATATCAGGCCACGATATCAGAATCAGCAGGAAATTTAACACAAGTACTTCGTGTCAGTGCTTCAGATGTTGATGAGGGAAGTAATGCTTTGGTCAATTTCTACATCATTGAAGGGAATGAAGAAGAGCAGTTTACAATTCAAAGTACCACAGGACAGGTGACATTGGTAGGAAAGCTGGACCATGAAGCTACAGCTTCCTACTCTCTGACGCTCCTCGCGGTGGACTTGGGCACCATACCCTTGAGCTCCACATGTGCTTTAATTATCACGGTGCTCGATGAAAATGACAACACTCCTTCATTTCCTAAGTCTGTGATGTACATTGATGCATTAGAAAATATGAGAGTTGGAGAGCTCGTAGAATCTGCAACTGCTACTGATTCAGATTCAGGGGACAATGCCGAGATCCATTATACCATTACAGGAAGTAACAATCATGGAACATTTAGCATTAGTCATAATACCGGTAGTATTTTCCTTGCAAAGAAAATGGACTTTGAAACCCAATCTGTCTACCATTTGAACATAACAGCAAAAGATAATGGAAGGCCACCAAGATCCTCAACAATGTCAGTCGTGATCCAAGTTCGAGATTTTAATGATAATCCACCTAGGTTTCCACCTGGTGATATTTTTAAGTCTATTGTGGAAAACATTCCTATTGGTACATCTGTACTGACAGTAACTGCCCAAGACCCTGATGCTGATATTAATGGAAAGTTACAATATTGTATAGCCCAGCAAATACCGAGAGGAAACCATTTTGTAATCAGTGCTTCTGATGGGACATTGCGGACCAATGCAGAGATTGACCGTGAATTTTCCAATCTATTTGAACTGACCATTAAAGCCATTGATCAGGCAGTTCCACTAGATTTCAGGCGTTTTGCTTTAAAGAATATCACCATCTTGGTGACAGATCAGAATGATAATGCCCCCATATTTGTATCACAAAATGCTCTAGTTGCTGATAGTGCTCTTGTAATGGGTTCAATTCTCACAACTATCATGGCTATAGATCCGGATGAAGGACCAAATGGAGAGGTTGAGTATGAACTAGTTAATGGAGATAGTGACACATTCATGATGGATCGATATAATGGAGATATTAGAATAATAGCGCCATTGCTTCCTTCCAGACTCACATACCATCTTGTTGTGTCAGCTTCAGACTTTGGACCAGAGAAAAGAACAACCAGCACTGAGCTGACTGTTATTCTTCAGGGTGTAGATGGACCTGTCTTCACTCAGCCCAAATACATCACCATTTTACGTGAAGGAGAACCTGTGGGCACCAGTGTGATCTCTTTAGAGGCAGCAAACCCAAGAGATTCTTCAGCATTACTGGAGTATTACATTGTTTCAGTTCGCTGTGGGGGCAAATCTGTGGGACGGCTTTTCACAATAGGACACCGAAGTGGTGTCATTCAAACTGCTGCTGTGTTGGATCGAGAGCGAGGTCCCAATCTGTACCTTGTGGATGTTTACGCTGTTGAAAAGTCTTCCAGCTTTCCCAGAACACAAAAAGCAGAGGTACGTGGATTTTATTTAAATTATAACTTGCAGGCATAATGGCTCATTCTGTGTGGAATGTCTATTATTCGGTTTGGCTGCCTTAAAGATTAAATGAGTTTGTTGAATTGTGAAATAAGTGCACTAATAGTTACCATTTTAAAGCACTATAACAGAAGCACTTTGTTTCTTCAACAGCATGTATTTTTGTAAGTTTGCCTTTTAACATTGGGAGGAGCACACTGACTATTACTGTGTGAGAGAGTGTTACAACAAAGGTTTATAGTAATAAAATACTATAATTAACTATTCTTTTTTGATACCCACGCTCCTTGTTGAACAAAGTTTTCGTAAACCTGATTTGTCTTCCAAGTCCTGAAAAATTATGAAACTGTCCAGTTCAAAGTTATCATTTTATAATACTGAATACTTACAACTAAGTGATACATATAAATAGTCTAACTGCATGATAGAAAATTTTGTTAATCAGTAAACATTCTATTTCACTCAAGCCAGTTTCTGTCTTCTTTACAGGTGCAAATAATTTAGCAGAGGAGGGTTCTCAATGTTGTTTTGCATGTGGTCCTCTGTTTCTCTAAACTGGAAACAGTGATACAAATAACTGGTAACTAGGAATGCCACGGTTTGACATGATGTAGAATATGAGTGTAATTTTATATTATGTGTCAAATAAACTTTATAATCTACAAATGGCAAAGCCACAAGTGAGTCATGAGTGTCTCACTCTACACTGTATAAGATAAATTAATCTTACTATCCACTGCTGTATGAAAAATGAAAGAGCCGTTAATTCATTTACATTCCACAGGTTGATTTCAGGTCCGTTAAACACCGAATGAGGTAAATGAACTAGCTTTATGACTTCAAATGGCAAGTTTATGGTTTCAATGAGAGAACAAAGTGACATCAAAACTGACATCAATGTGAAGTTAGAAATGGATGTACATGTATAAAATGTTTGCGAACTTTTATACAAGTGATGCAGTGTCAAGAAACAGATGTATGATGATAGAGATCATGCACTGGGATAGGAGCATTCCTGCCAGACTTTGACAGGAAAATGCCTGAAGCTTCCATCACAGCTTGTGAATTTAGTTTTGTACTTGTTAGACATGGTGTACTACTTGTGAATGGCTTTATAATATTTAACAGCAAATTAAGCACCTGAGTCATGATTCTCTGAGTTGAATATGCATTTAGTTGACAGTTTGACTGCTACTCTTTCCTGTGTGGTTCCACATCAGAGCAGGAATTAAAAAAAACAATAGTAAAATATCATGGTAAGGAATTTTAATGATGTATTCCTGCATTCTATGTACACAGTAGTGACTTCAAAAGCGTGTCGAGGAAATGTTTACAAAAACTTTCTGTTGTGCAATATAAACTGTGAAAAGTGATTATGTTTACCAAAAGTTGTCTTATGCCATGTCTTGTAACAGTGTTATTGTACTACCACAAAGTTAGATCTTGCTTCTTCCTGAGATATGATTTCAGTCATAAAACTGCATCTCCTTGACTGTACCTATTCGGTTGAGAATAGTGGTAATCATGTAGAATAAGGATACTGTAAAAATGGTGGGTGGCTACCACATTGTGAATTTGAGTTTGTGAGTAATGCTAGAAAAGATATGTCATATGACCCAGTAAGTATAAGGGCAGTAGGAGCATAGTTAAGAGGGAAACCAGGAGGGCAAAAAGGAGATATGAGATAGCTTTAGCAAATAGGGTTAAGGAAAAACCAAAGAGAATCTACAAGTACTTTAAGGGCTAAAGGATAACTGGGAAAGAATGGGACCCCTTAAAGATCATTAAGGCCATCTATGTGTGGAATCATCAGAGATAGGTGAGATACTAAACGAGTATTTTGCATCAGTGGAGAAGGATATGGAAGCTAGAAAACTTGGCTAAATAAATAGTGATATCTCAAAAAGTGTTCGTATCCAAGTGGACAAAGTGCTGGACATCTTAAAACACACAAACATGGATAAATCTTCAGGACCTGGTCAAGTGGATTTTAGAACTCTGTTGGAAGCTAGAGAAGTGATTGCTGGCCCCTTACATAGGTATTTATGTCATCAATAGCTTTAGGTGAGGTGCTGGAAAACTGTAAGGTCGCTCATGTGATGTCGTTGTTTAAGAAATGTGGTAAGGAAAAGCCAGTATAGACTGGTGAGCCTGACATCAGTGATGGGTAATTTGTTGGAGAGGATTCTGAGGGACAGGATTAACATGCATTTGGAAAGGCAAGGACTGATTAAGGAGAGTCAACATGGCTTTGTGTGTGGGAAATCATGTCTCGCTAACTTGACTGAGTTTTTGAAGAAGTGACAAAGATTGATAAAGACAGAGCAGTGAATGTTGTCTGTGTGGACTTCAGCAAAGCATTCAACAATGATATGAACGATAGACCCGTTAGCAAGGTTAGATCACATGGAATACAGGGAGAGCTAACCATTTGGATGCAAAATTAGCTTGAAAGTAGGAGACAGAGGATGGTGGAGGAGGGTTGTTTTTCAGACTGGAGGCCTCTGACCAGCAGTGTGCTTCAAGACTTGGTGTTAGGTCCATTGCTTTTTGTCATTTAAATAAGTTATTTGGTTGTGAATAAAGGAGAAAAAGTAAGCTTACAGATGACACCAAAATTAATGGTGTAGTGGACAGTGAAAAAGGTTATCTCAGAGAACAACTGGACCATGATCAGATGGGCCGATGGACCAAGAGTGGCAGATGAGTTTAATTTAAATGAATGCGAGGTATTGCATCTTGGAAAGGCAAATTGAATACAGTTAATGGTACGGTTTGAGGAGTGTTGCCGAACAAAGAGACCTAGGGGTTCAGGTGTATAATTCCTTGAAATTGAAGTCGCAGTTAGACATGGTGGTAACGATGATGATGGGTACACTTGCCTTTATTGGTCATTGTACTGAGTATTGGAGTTGGAATGTCATGTTGAGGCTGTACAAGGCATTAGTAATGCCACTTTTGGAATGCTCCATTCAGTTCTGGTCTCCCTGCTGTAGAAAAGATGTTGATAAACTTGAAATGGTTCAGAAAAGATTTGCAAGGATGTTGCCAGGGTTGGAATGTTTGAGCTATAGGGAGAGACTGAATAAGCTGGGGCTGTTTCCCCTAGAACGTTGGAGGTTGACGGGTGACCTTATAGAGGTTTATAAAATCATGATGGGCATGGATAGGGTGAGTAGCTAGAGGGCACAGGTTTAAGGTGAGAGGGGAACGATTTCAAAGAGACCTGAGGGGCAATTCCTGATTTACTTGGGAGCATTATAATGGAACATTAAAAAGACATAACAAGAATAATTGACATTAATTTCTACTAGGTCTTTCTTCCCCAGTCATTTGTCATAACTTTGGCAAACGATTCAAGGCAACTCAGAGAAATAATGTAAGTGGCTTCTGGTGGAACACATTTCAATATTCATATACTCGTATCCTCTTGAAATCTTTTGTATTTCAAATCACTTAGAAGGAAATCAGTTGAGAAAAGTTTTGAAACTGTACACTACAAGAGGCTCGTATTTTGTGTTTTAAGAGGTAAATTACCTAAGAGATTTTGGTTGTTCGAACTTTTCATTTTTATAACATACTGCTAGCCCACATGTGGCACTAATCCTAAATGTGCTTTTAACTTGCATTCAAATGGTGGGTAAATGGGAAGTAATTCACCTGAGAATTTCTAAGGATCAGGGAAAAGGTACAACAGGGATAGTACAAAAATACAGGTTTTCATGTTGATGGCGAACAGCTGACAACTCGCAGCAACAGGAGGCTGCCATTTGTTTTTTTCAAAAAGACATTCACTTCCATTAAAGTGGAAAGTTACAGCACAGAGGAATAAAATGAGTCTTTACTTTTCTGTTGAGTGATACTCTCATGACACTTGTCCATTCTTAAGAAACCTCTTGAGGAGCATTGCTTAGATAGAGACCCACAGTCTTCCTGCAATTCAGTTACATTCAATCCATTTCCCAAAATCCTTCCTTAAGCAAGAAATAGGAGGACCCACCAATCCTAAAAAGCTAATTCTCTCCTTGTAGTTTGAAAAGGAAACCAGACTGTAGCTTGTAGTACAAATTTTTGAGTTTCCTTGGCTTGTGGATATCAAGAGGATAGTTTCCTAACAGACTGCCATTGACTGAGAGACCATGTGCTAGCTGTCAGTGGCACAACAGTGTAAGCTTGTCTTTGGAAACTCCGAGTTAAATTGGTGAGAACTGTAAGGCTGATTTCGCTCCTCATATGTTATTTGAAAGTGCATCTTAAGTTAGCTTTAGCAAAGAACCTTATAGTTAGAGACAAATTATTGTAAGAGTTTTTGGTAAGTTCTGAAAATTCTTTCTGTATACCAACATTAAATTGCTTGATGTGTATCTTCAAAACAAATTATGATGACGTGGTAGAAGCTGTAATTTAGAGCTCCTACCAGGTCGTCTACAAATAAATCCAGTTTCATCAGCTTCTTAGTTGTAAGAGAGTATTTTATGTTGAAATACAACTGCATCCCCTGGATTAGAAACTGTTGGGAGTGTATACCCAATGATATTTATTTGCTTTTTAGTAGATTAATGTAAAGTAGTATGGTTAGTCAGTGCTTCAATACATGCTCCAATGCGAACAGTGAAAAATAAACTAATATTGCTATTCACAATAAGTAGTGGCCATATTCATAAAAACAAAATCATCCTGAAAATCTATTTGCTTTGAAGGCTGCTTAGTTCAATAATGCAATGGGATGGCAGCAAGAGGAGGTATTCATTGCTTACATTTCAACAGTTGAGAAACTTGAGTGAAGGCTAAATGTTGAATACCACCAACAAAGAAAATAGTAGAGATGATAAAATAAATAAGAAGCATTTAGAATTAAAACCAGAAAATGCTGGAAATATTGTGCAATCTGGCAACATCCACAGAGAAAGAAGCACTGTTCGTAGATTAGATTAGATTCCCTATAGTGTGGAAACAGGCCCTTCGGCCCAACAAGTCCACACTAACCCTCCAAAAAGTAACCCACCCAGACCTATTTCCCTCTGACTAATGCACCTAACACTATGGGCAATTTAGCATCACCACTTCACCTGACTTCCACATCTTTGGACTGTGGGAGGAAACTGGAGCCCCCGGAGGAAACCCACGCAGACACAGTGAGAATGTACAAACTCCAGACAGTCGCCCAAAGCAGGAATCGAACCTGGGTCCCTGGAGCTGTGAGGCAAAGGTGCTGACCGCTGAGAAAGAAGCACTGTTCATGTTTCAAATTGATGACTGTAGTATTGTGGTTTAATTGATTAGTGTTAAGTTTCAACATAGAACAATAGGAGATTATAACTGTTAAGGAGTTCTAATGCTTTCAGGTACCAGTACTTAATGAGCCAGCACTTAAACTTTTGCCATGGATCTGGATGCACTTCTTGTGTAGTTTCTGGTGAAATGGATAGAACGAGTTCCCTACAAAGAGGGGATCGGGGAACTCTGGTTGAGGGTGGGAGGAGAAGAGCGAAATAGTCTGTCTGCTTCTCAGACTTAAAGATGGTGAGAAGGAGCAGTTGCTTGTCTCCTCAAGAAATTTTGTTCAATTCTGTACGCTTTAGGCCAGAGCCTAAAAGAGGCCTGAGGTTAAAAAAAACTTGTACCTCATTTCTGTCCTGGTTTCCCGCATCATGCAATTTGGACACAGACCTTTCGACATTTGGTACATGGGCTACTCACAGAAGCACATTACCTCCAGCCTTGCCAATGGCCACCACCCATGCAATTTGTGATACCTGGAAATCATTACGTCACCACTCTTCCATTGAAGTGTATCTTCAAACATTTGGCCAATTAGAGTAAATGAGGATGCTGTAATTCCTAGATTCAACATAGAGAATGCTGGGTAGTTTCGGTTATGCTGGATAATTTGTAAAAAGATTACGAGAAGCAATAATTGCACTAAGAATTTTCCAGTTTGTCAGCTGCTTCTGTTTATTTGGTCAAACTTTCTTCTGAGCAGCTGTTAGACATTAAGATTTATCTGACTTAGTATGTACACCAGTCATCAAAAAATTCCAAAAACAATCAATATTTCAATGCTTTGGTGTTTGCTGTGCATACTGAAGTTGGGATAAAGTAATAAATCCAGAAAGGGTGCTAGTGGTCAGATTTTTATTTTCCCTGCTAACAATCTCATCCAATGGTCCAGGCTGGAATACCTGCTTATGTGAGCAGTATATAGGCTATGACTGTGAAACGGTATGGAGTGAAAGAGCCAGCTGCCCACACGTTATGGACACACAGAAGATGAATGGTGAATTTGGTTATGCAGAGGAAGACAGCCAACATGTATTTCTGTCCTCCCAAAAACAGGCAGCACTCTAAGTTGTAGGTGGAATAAAACATACTTTAAAAGGAAGTATGCAATAATGACAATACATTTCCCTTCCTTTTTTACAGGAAGTATGTTGGGCTATGACCCTGAATTTATTTTACTTATACTTTTACTATACTTACTGGCTACATGGAAGTTGAGGTGGAGATTTACGCTGTTCACCAGCAGAGGGAGTTACATGCAAGTTTCTGTGTGTAAAATAATTTAAATAATTTGGTTTGGTTTAATAAATGTGAGTAACTGTGAGTTTTTCCTTTCATCAGCATCTGCATCCACCTTATTCTCCCCCACCCCACACAAACACACGCAAACACACACAAAACACGCTGTACAAGCTAACCAAGAACCTGCTGAACAGTAACATAGCTCTTTGACAATATGCTTCATACCTACTTAGGTGCCATCTGTGTCAACATGCTAGAAGGAAAAATCAGTAAAATTTGTGAATGATACAAGTTTACTTTAAGCCTTACTTATCTTGTACATTTCAAAATGGAGGGACAGTATGACCAGTAATTTCATTGCCAAGTAATGCTGGTCTTTAACTAATTTTTCCCTCTGGCACCATGCTAGGGCAGCAGACAGAAGGAACTCTGACACAGTCTTCCATGTGGTACAAGACAGGAAATTCTCATTCCTAGACTTATCCTTCACAAAATTGTGCTGACTACAGAGAGTTGTTATTGGCACTATCACCATACTCCTTTTCACTCAAGCCTGATATCCGATGCAAAGGAATCAAAATCAGTTCACAGGTGATCAAATTGTTTGTCACCAGATTGCTTTTCTCAAAACCTCAAGGTACTATATTCTGTTAAAGCAATGTTCACACTTGAAAGTGTTTGCACTACAATTTGTGTAAAATTCCCAACAACTGCCCTAGCATAAAGCTTCCATAACTTCAAAACATCTTCCTCAACAATTAATACCTCACACTTTATCTCTCCCATCTTTGGGTGACTTATACTCACACATAGAATCTTCTACTCCTTACCCTCACCTGAATTACTCCAAAATAATTATTTCCTTTGAAATATATTGGAAACTTGACCTATTACTGATGGACATGTTGGTAAGTAGATGAACAGAAGGAAAACTGCTGCTCGGATATCTCTTTCAGAGATGAGTGAAAACATACGTTGTTTTGATGAGAAACACACTGGATATCTCTTCCTAGTTATATATTTATATCACTGGCTATTTGGTGATGCCTTCAGAAGCATTTGCATGTCTGTTGAGAATTTGCAGCCTGGAGAATTAGGCTATCATCTGAGCTCCCTCGCTGTGTACTTCTACCTAGGGAGAAGTTAAGGTAGATGGAGTCAATGGCTGTATGAAAGAGGTAGCACACACACCCTGGTTAAGGTTGCACCAAGCCAGTGGCAGCTCGGAAAGAAGCTCGGAAAGACAAATATGAGACTGTTGTCTACTTTAATGTCCACAGAGAGAAGAGATGTCATTGGAGTGAGTTGTTGTAATGAAGTTGGTGGAGATGATGCAACTATGCTTTGCACAGTCTTCCTTACAAGACTAGTATGGCACTTACAGTACCTAGCATCTGGTGGTCTATCTACAATCAGGTTGCCTGATTTCCAGAGCAGTCGCATATTCAGGCAGAAAAGTACAGATGCATGTCAGGCTTTTAGAAGATAATTGGAAGCGATTTCAAAAGCGCGATGACAATATAATCAAACCGAAGTCATTACATTTTTGGGTGTAGAGTGACTTTGGTGACTGGTTATGTTGATGTTTATCAGAAAGCCAACTTCACCCACAGTCAATTGGCGACTAATGGTATTGTCCTGGAAGTCTGGCAAGTACATTCATTTCTTTAGACATTCAAAGAGACAGCTGCTCAGGGTGTTGCAAATTCCGTTCCCCCCTCCTTCCTCTTCTGTCTGGGTGGGTAGGGTATAGATCATTTGTCATCAGTCAATCTGAAGATTTACTGTTAGATTTACGTTCTCTCAGATGGAGTGTAATATGTCTAAAAACTCCAATACCTTCAAAGCCAGTCATGAGTCTGGGGTCAACTTACAATTCCTAAGTTCTCGTAGGTTAATGGGTTCTCCAGATTTTTGTAAAGGATGACCAGCTAAATAGGTTTTCAGGGAATTCAGTTTTCATTTGAAACTGCAATGCTGCATGCTAAGTTTTGCACACTGTTCCTTTAAACACTGTAATTCAAATCTGAAACCATGCTAACAGACTGAAAGTCACTTTGGATCCATTTGAAAATTGTGGACTCGTTTGGACCTCTGGCTGGAATCTTGGTAATACAGTCACATTACTTTTGGAATATCTGACAACTTCAAAAAATGTGAAAGGGATTTATTTGCTGCACACTGGGGTCCTGCACTGTAGTGAAAATTAAAATTAGCAAAATTGGAATATTTAATGGATAGTAACCACAAAGTAATTCGCGAGTATGTTTTTATAGTTGCATGAATAGTTTTTTAGGTGAGTCTGACATTATGATTTCGATGTTGTCTCTGGATTACAAAATTGTTGTTTAAACTTGACTAACGTACTGTAAGACTACAATTTAAAGTAAGAATAAAATAGTGAGTTGCGAAGTATGAAAACAAGATAATTTTTGAATTTTAAAGCAGCTTTTTGTTTTAATTTTTATAACATTTCTGAAAAGTAACATGTACATGCTGGCATAGTGATATATATGCAGAGCAATTATGAAAGATTTATGTTCAACATGTGCTTGTGGCCATCAGCACAAATGAGGCTATTATTAACACTGTAATTACAATAATGAAAGAATCAAGGAGAGTAGAGCACAATGATTTAAAGATTGACTGACTATAAGCAGACATGTGATAATGGCTAAAGCCGAGACACACATTTTAGCCTTTAAACGTTTTCAAATTTATTGCAGACACTTGGGTCTTGAGAGTTTGATTTAAAGTAAGGTTAATCCATATGTTGTAGCCAGATGTACCTAAATAACTGTGTTAATTTTCAACCAAAACAGAGTCTTCCCATTTTCAGGCAAACAACTTCCCAATTGTTAAAGTGGTTGTACTTGCTATTTTATTGTAATAGGTGCAATCAAAGATGAAAAATGTTACCTGGTTAACTCCTGGTTGTAGAGTAATGCAGGAGATGCAGCAATCCATTTAACTTGATGCGTACCTCTGGCAGGAAACTAGTTAGCTGAGTTTATTTCTCACTCAGCAGAATCAGCAAGGCACCACAACAACTTGACAAACAAATCTCACTGAAGTGTCACCAGTTCATTTCTTGCCTGAAATGGGTCTGAAGTGTATTTACCAACAAGTGAAGATTGGATGCGCCTTAGCTATGTGCCATCTTCCACTAGTTAGAATAGCGAGGGTAGGCGAGGGTCGTAAGTGAAGGAACAGGATAAGTCTAGGGTGAGGGAGACTAAGGTTTTTGTTGTGGGCTTGGGAAGAGCAGGGCTCCATGAAGGACAGTCTTGTGTTGCCACGAAAATCTTCCCTGTGTGAGTTACGAGCAGCAAAAATGTCTTATCAGTTGAAGTGATAAGAATCCAATCAGTATTTACGCATGAAGTTCCCACCTGAGTTAATCAGACAGGCTGTTCTGCCACTAAAACCACCTCATTATAATCTGACATTGATGGGAATGGAGTGGAAAATGGAACTGCTCCAAATTTAACTTCATGCTACTCATTTCCCATTGAGTAGGGATAGTAAAGCCCCTGCCGAAATAATTTACAGATTGTACAGCAAAATCAAGGCAAACATTATTTTACTGATATTCCCACTGTTTGGCTTTCTGAGAATGTGGTTATTTCAGGGCAGAATGCAAGGAAGTGCAGTCGACTTGGCGTTGAAGTGTTGGCTTGGGTTCCAGCTTAACAGAGTTGTGTACACCAAACATTGGAGGCTGCTGTGGCCAGACTGAAAGGACACAGATGGTTAAAGCTGATAAAATTAATCAAAATACTATTGTTATCTTAGTTCAGCCTTTTGCATACACTACATCTCCTCCTCTCTCAGTCTTAGTCACCTCAGTAACATAAACAGGGACACAATAAAGAAGAAATTGCAAGAGTTTCCTTTGATAATTGTGATAGTTTTAATGGCTTTGTTGAGAAATTGTTTGAATGGAAATAACCCACATCCCAGGTGGAAGAAAAAGCTTCTTTAGTGATCTAAACCAAGTCTCCCCTTCACTTTCTTTGACTTCTACATGCAAAAATAGATTAATATTCAGATATAATATCACATTACTGTAGGTTAATGAAATTAATGAAGCATTGGCATCCTTTTGGATTATGCAAACTGGCTTCTAAAACAGTCAAGTGTCAGAACGGAAGAATACAAATGTCAAAGGTACTGATAAAGGTAAGATCTCACTTATTGGGCATTTGTATTCACCACAGCCCTCTCCCAAGAAAAGAAAGTGCTTCCAGAAATGCTGAGAGGCAATAGTCTACACAGAAACCACTGCTCACAATGGTGTTCTTCCTGTTATCATTCAAAACACTGTAAGAAAGAAAGTTCTTCATTGTGCTGCAGCACATATGTATGTAAATTTCCCTGGAAAAAGTGTCTCATGGCCAAATGACAATGAGTAGCAATGCAGCTTAACATTTACATGTGGGGCCTAATGTTAAATAAAGTAATATCAAATATCTATAAAGCAATCATTATTCAATAGGGAGTACGTGTCAGTCAGTGATAGAGTAGCTTCTTGATTTGGGGCACAGGAGCTGGGTACATCACTGTTTTGTAGCAATTGGCCAGAAAGTAAAACATGAAACAATGTTGTCCCATGCTTTTCAGAAGCTCTTTCAATAGCCAAAAATCTCTGAAGGTGGGAAAAATCTGTTTATGTTGTAATATTTTAACCTGTGTTTTAAGAGCAAGAAATAAAATGGGATAAAAATTTAGGTTACCTATGGCTTTAACAAGGTTGCCAAGTCCAAATATTAAGTTCCACAGACATCTAGAGACAGAACAGGTGATGGTAATTTTTCTAGATTTTTGACAGTTTAATTAAAGGGATTTTTGTTTGATTTCTCAACTTTGATCTCCTTTCTGACATGTTGTTTAAGAGCAGTACTAATGGAAGAGGTGAAGTAAATGTGGTAACTGATTGTTGACACTAAATTTGAGCTTTAAAATCAGGTTTCTACTTAATTTCTTTGATAACAACATGGTTGAGATTGTGATCTTGTATTGAGGGTAATCTTGGCAGAAGGTGAAGATTGTACCTTGCCACACACCATCCAGAAGGAAAAACAAGTTGAACTTGTGAATGACACACATACACCCAACCCTCAGATTCTGATGAAAGAGAGATGAGGGATTTTTTCAGAAGGTTGTGAGTCTTTGGGATTCCCTTCTTCAAAAGACAGAGGATGTAGGATCTTTAAATATTATTAAATCAGAGATACGGGTAGATAGATTCGTGACTACCGGGTGATGAAAGATTTTCAGAGATATACAGAAATGTAAAGTTGAGGTTAAAATCACCTCAGCCATGACCTTGAAAGGACAGAGTATCTGACTCCTGCTGTTTGTTTTTGTGTTTGTATGTAATTCACTGGACCTCCATTTTGGAGTGTAAAGAATAACTAGTATGTTCATCTCCAAGTACTCCTTTTTTTTTTCTTTCACTAGCTTTATCCTCTAGGTACAGGGACACGGTCTTCACATGTGTCATAGCACTCCCCCAACTTGTTGATGTGTTGTCTTCATTTAGTGCCTTTAATGAAAATAGGGACGTTGCTTTTGTAGAGTTACTTTATGCTTTTCATTACTTTAACCGAATAAAGGTAGCACATATGCTGAGGAATGTTATAAAAGGTCATGAAAAGACTGTGACTGAGAGTTAGAGTTCTACATACTAAGTGTGGGAGTGGGTGTCTTCAAGGACTGATTCCATGAACAGTTTCTCCGAGACTCATGAGCCTCAATATTGAAGTCCTGACTCACAGAAGCTGTAGACTTGTTGCTGAGAAGAAATGTGTTTTTCTTTCAAATTTTGGAGGTGAGGGGAGAGAGGTTTTGGGATGTCTGAGGCAAGGGCAAGAGGATGGCTTTCACCAGCCAACTCTATGTTCTCCATCTCTACCTTTGATTGGCCCCAAATTGGGGCAAATGGAAGCCTCCGGCAGGACAAACCTGATAGGCCCAGTTGGAAATCCAGCCACTTTACTCACCAACTGGAAAGGCAATAATTGTTGATGAGTCAAGAATGTTTCCCCTGAATTTCCTTACCCGGCAATCCACAGCTGAGGTGGAGAAAAGAAGATGTCTATCTCTGCAGACTCATGTCTTTGCCATTTTCAACACCTTCCTAGCCACCTCCAATAAGTGAATAATCATGCCAGCTTTCACAAACAAGACAAGAATAGCTTAGATTGTTTGAAACTATTTGGAAAAAGAATGTTGCACATCATTTTCCGTTTATTTTCTAACTCGACTAAAATCCTTTTTGGATAGCTAATGAAACAAAACTTACTGCTGTTTCTACTGTTTGTTTTTGTTCCACAGCAGTTCACAGTACATTAATCTTTCTGGTTGGCCTATACATTTGTTTTAGGTTTCTTCATCCTTCTTAGTTTCCTCCACTGTTGCCTCCTGCCGCCACACTTCCTTCTTCAGGGTGGGACTTTTTGTGCCACGTACTTCATCATGGCCACCATCAATGCCATTTCATGATTCTGTTAGTTTTTCCTTCCTCTGCCCCAAGGTAAATCACTTCATGAGTATAAAAGCATTCTATTTAACTGCTTAGGTGACAACTCCCAAAAGTAGCAGAAATAAGGGATGTAGGAATCTTTAACTGGATTTCAGGCCTGAGGGTATGAAGCTAAAGCTGTACTTGCTCAACTGGATGAGATTATATTTCTCACATACAGTTGAAATGTAGGTAATTCAGTAGTCTGGGTTTCAGTGGAGGAAAGTTGACAGTGAAGTAAAATTCTCAATTAACCCGTGAGCTGCTCACATTTTGTAAAGTAATCATATCCCCTTAAACCTGCTGCTAAAAGTTCTGTTGTGAGATCTTCTGAACTCCACTAAGACTTCACATTTCTGTGCTCAGTAGAAGCTCAGTAATCGTCTTCACAAATTCATTGTTTTGTTGTGTATCCATTTACATTAGATCTCAAGTTGCAGTTCAGTTGAAAATAAATCATAGTTTTTTTTCTTGTGTTTCATGGGTGTTGCCTCTATTATTACTTACCTTTGAGATTTCTGTAATATGTATGTTTTTTGATTATATATCATTCACAACCTGTAAACAGTGTACTCATTGAAAAGAGAATAATGCCCTGCTAGTTCGCTATTGCCAAGAAATGCATATACATTTATACAAGACCCAGTGAATGTTGGAAAAAATAAACATACAGAGCAACATTTTCATAAACTGAAATGCATTAGTATCACTAAAGAAGTGACAGATTGATTTCTCTTTTTGACCGTTCTGAAGATGTGCTCATATCTGTCACTCAGAACTTTAAGGTAAGAAGAGATAGTTAATCACTAGTCATACAAAAAAAAGAGACTAATGTTACATTTTCTATTAAGATTGAATGGGGAACTGACTAAGATATGTATTCCCATATCTTTTGATTACTAGATTTTAATTTGCCTTCCACTGCAGAGGTACCATTTCAGCTTTAATAAAATTACAGCTTGAGCTAGGATTTGACAAAAATCCAAACAACGGTAGAGCTAGCCAGTAAGTGTCTAAGTTATCATCCAGGGAACAGGAGAATCGACGTTTCGGGCATAAGCCCTTCTCATTCCTGAACATCGATTCTCCTGTTCCCTGGATGCTGCCTGACCTGCTGCACTTTTCCAGCAACACATTTTCAGCTCTGATCTCCAGCATCTGCAGTCCTAACTTTCTCCTCTAAGTTATCATCACCTCCCTTACAGAAGGCAATCTCACTCACCTTTTTCATTGAGAGTTTACCCATCCCACCAGCTCTTTTAAGCATCATATGCTAAACAATTAGGAAATGGAGCCAGTTTCTGTACAGAGAATCATATATCAAGGAATGAAGTTTTGTGTAATGCAGAGTATGGAGAAATTTGTGGAGTTCTGTGTTCTCTGAGCTTCCCTAATGAAAGATAAATATCTCAGTTTTGACTTATGAATGTGTACCAGGAATAATGGCAATGGTGGCCTTCATGGTTTTCAATGCTACATTTTTTAATTGGATTGTTTCAGTTGAATCTGATCTGACTGGTCTTCTCACACACTTTCTTCATTATATCTCACACAGATAGCCCAACCTGTCCAATCCTCCACAAATGATGATAATAAATACTATTTTTTTAAACTTGGAAAGCTCATCTCTGAATGAGGTGCAATGAGGGATGTTTGGCTGTGTAATCTCTCAAGTTGTCAGAACTGTGCAACTATCCACTTGTTCTCCAAAGAAAACAAGCCATTATTATGTGCAACAACAGGAGGGAGTTAGCAGCACTGATCAACAGGAATATGATGAGGCTGAACTAAAAGTATAATAAGTCCAACACAGGAGGTAATGCCACAAAGGAAAAAAAAACGTTCAAGTGGAAAGTATAGAGAACAAATACTATGTAAAGATACACATAGTAGTGAAGGCAGTCAACTAAATATCCAGAATGAACGTGAAAACAGCATCAATCAAATCAAATAACAATCAGGACCAGTGAAGAATTTAATCATTAGATATTGAGAGGTTTTGACCAAATAGTTAGTGTTCATTGCTTCAGTATTTTAGCAGCTCGTGTCATAAATGTTGGTATTGCATTCACTCATCAGGCTTGAAGCATATTTTTAAAGTTTCTGCTCCTGTTTTCTATTCAGAAAGTTTCATTACCTAAATAAAAAGGTGTATACTGGCCATTCAACAAAGCCACTTTCTAAATTCTTTTCGGGAAGTTTATTTTTAAACCACAGGCAACTTCACTTGCTAATGTGTTTCTGACTGTCAAGCCTCATTAGCAATCTGCAAGTACACATATGGTTAGTGTACGTTATTACTGCTTAGTGCATATTTACTTCTCAGTTGGTCAACTGTCTATCAGCCATTGGTATGTGTAAACATTAAAATAAGAGACCTATGGGGAAAATCAGCCTAGAACTACTCATAATTTCTTTTACTGAACTGTTTCCCTTTGATTTCATTGTTGAGTTTAAATGTCCACTATGAGTTTTAGAATTTAATTGTTTGGGGTGAGATGGAAGTGACTAGCACAGAGATTTTGGAAAAGTGCATCCTCCTATGGAAAAAGGTTCACGTCGAACATGAAGTGATGTGGCAAAGGAGTCTTCTGTGAAATTCTAATATGAAGAGCTTTGGGCAGTTTCACCTTAGTTACTCCTCGGCACTTAGAACTGTTTGCATTCAGACCTGAACAGAGTTGAAGCATGCTCAAGAGATCACAAAGGCATATAGTGTTGGAAGTGAAAATGTGGTTGGTGGATGCTCTCTGGCTGTTTGATTTAAGATACATCATTGGAAAAGAGTACAAGGAATGCTGCTTCTCATCTGACCTATGTGTCTTTGATCTGGGTGTGCTTTTTCTTCCAGAAAACCTGGTCAAAACACCTCAGTTAAATCTAGGTAATAATGCTATTGGCCAGAACAAGGAAGGTTAAACCTCTAAGGTGTCGTTCTGAGCCATGTTTACGCATCACGTAATTATATGTTGGCTCAACAGTATACCTGTTCAGGTCAATATGCTTTTGAAGTACAATTTAAACTATTAAGGCTAAGCATTGTGCAATTGATCTTGCTTAACAACTAACCTGATTGTGTTCATTTTATTAAAAGGCAATATATAGGCCCAACCCAATGGAGAGCCAACATGCGAATGACAAAACTTAGGTGGAGTTTTTGACCGTTCCACCACCTGTCTGAATAATGCTTTTTGAGAAGAGGCTAAATTCCTCATTGTGGGGATAAATGAATAGAGAGATCGAGTTATTATTCAACTACTTTTTCTCACTGCAAGCCCCTATTCTGCAAGACATACACGGCTGGGCAGTTCTTTGAAAAGAAAAGGAGAAAGGCAGATGTTGTATTGTCACATGCAGGTGAGAAGGGGTGGAGTGGCTCCACTCTTTTCCCATTCCTCATTTGACCATAGCCACCTTTTTGAAAAGGATGTACTTGCAAGTCAGGGAGAGCTTAACTGTTCGTGTAATGTGATAGTAATAGACACAATCAGACTTTTTCAAGTTCTTTTTAATAGAAAAAAAGGGAAAGTCTTCTTGTACTTAACACAGTCTATTAAAGCAATTCACAAAAATACTAAAATTAAAGGGGCCAAACCCCGTGGACTGCTGTGTTTTGCATTGAGGAGGGTTAAAAATGTAGCCAAATTTAAAATAAGTCTGTTCTTCATGACCATATTATGTTTAGAGCCAGTATCCTGTTGTCCAAGTGATTATGGCTTACTGTTTGCTTCCATCCAATTGGGAGCCCAGATAATTCCCCAATACTTTGCTAATGATGTAGGAGATTATTTCCATTCATAGGAGAAAGTGAGGACTGCAGGTGCTGGAGATCAGAGCTTAAAAATGTGTTGCTGGAAAAGTGCAGCAGGTCAGGCAGCATCAAAGGAGCAGGAGAATCGACGTTTCGGGCATAAGCCCTTCTTCAGGAAGAAGGGCTTATGCCCAAAACGTCGATTCTCCTGCTCTTTTGATGCTGCCTGACCTGCTGCGCTTTTCCAGCAACACATTTTTAAGCTCTATTTCTATTCATTGCCCTGCAAAGCAAACAGGTTATCTCCATTTCAATTGTGTTCATACAGTGATGCAAATACACAGCTATCTTTGATTGTGAGCCCAAGTCACTGGAATGTGGCTTTAGTCCATTTAAAAGTTGAGTTAGGGATATTGAGCCAGTAATTTGAAGCATTTTTTTTGTATGAAGCCTGAGCTTATAATAATATACCCGTTTTTAAAAAAAAAGACGAGATGCCTTTGAAAGGTAATGACGCTGGAATTAGTAACAGTGTGTGGTAGTAGTTATGTAACGTGGCTAAGCAAATGCATGCAAAAGCTACAGTAGGTATAAGTGTGATTGAAGGCTTCAGTGTAGTTTAATGTCAATGTGCAGTGACAAGTATAGTTCAGTCACATATTTTGTAGTTGGCAAAGGAGTAACTTGCATCTAACTTGTAAATTTTGGTTGCAAATTTCAAGCTTATGTTTCTGCCCTCTTCCAAAGCAGCTTCCTGTCTGCTGTTTTTTTATTTTTCCTTCCTTTTGAGTCAATTCTCCTTTGAGAAAATACGTTGCCTATGGATTTATACTCTTCTTAGTTCTAGCTATAAATCTTTGTTTATGCACGGCTGGGAAACCTTATTGTTCACTTCCTCCCCAGTTCCCCCCTCAATAAATCCACAAATCTTCAATCTTCAACAAAAAAAGCACAAATAAACTTGAAACAACTTGATATTAGTTGTGTTCAGTTTTAAAGTAAATAGAGAATGAGGAAAATCTGCTGAAGCAGGAGTAAGAGGAGATTACCCTTGGTGCCACGATTTGTAATGTATTACAAAATGCAGTGTGCATTACAAGTGAAAATGTAACCAAGGACTGATTGAGTTAATTACATTTGAGAAGTGTGCTGCTTCTGTGTATTTATGGATCATCACAAACCTTGGAATAAAATTTCACCTAAAATGGATCAAGACACAACTGTTTATGATGGGTATGCGAGAGGAAGGTAATATTTAAAGACAGTGGTTTGATTAGATTAGATTCGTTACAGTGTAGAAACAGGCCCTTCGGCCCAACACCGCCCCCCAAAGAGTAACCCACCCAAACCCATTCCCCTACCCTATATTTACCCCTGACTAATGCACCTAACACTGTGGGCAATTTAGCATGGCCAGTTCACCTGACCTGCACATCTTTGGATTGGATTGATGAGAAGAAGGTAGGAATGTGCAACACATGGGACAGAGTGTAACAGAAAACAAGTTTCTTTAAGAAATAAAAGTAAGTTGCCATCATAAGTTAAAATCCAATCCTATTCTTATTAATATCTTGGCACCACTTTAGCACTGATGCGATTAAATAAAAAGACTGACAATTATTAGCGAGTTTTGAGAAGATTTGTAGGTCAGGTTGAGATTCGCCAGAGGCTCAGTGAAAATGTCACCTAGTATGGTGACAAATTGTCTGAAAACAAACCTTCCAGCTCAGCGAACAAACTTACATCCGCTGACAAATATTATTATTGGCACTCAAGTTTATCAGCCAACAAAGAGCAGGTATATTTCCCAGCACCTGTACTTAATTTGAACAAAACTGAAACTGAGCTCTCCGAAAGCTGTTGCCCTTTTGCTTGGAACTGACCAAAAATAAACGTTCAGGCCATCAGTACTTTTCAACCCTGAAAAAGCGATGTACTTTGAGTGGTTCCAATGATCCTTGTGGAGAGAGCATCAAATAACACCAAAGCCTACCCACAGCAAGACTAATACAATTATGATTAATAAGCATTGTAAAAGCATAAATGTAAAATTACAGCTCAAGGTGCATCTAAAGAGAGATTTTATGATTTTATGGAAAGGGCGAAAACATGAGCTGTTGCTAGCTGGTCATTTGTCTTTAAAGGTGGACCACCTTTATCCATTGTTTAAGTGACAGGGTAGCCACGGAAATATTGTCGCCTGATTCATGACATCAGTAGATAAGATCTCTGACTCTGAATTCCTACATTGACAAATAAAGTTCATTCTGTCATGTGCTAAACACCTTTTGAAAAATAATATTGTCCTGTGTTTAGAAAAATGGTGAAGGCAGATGGATTTTTTTGCATGGTCTCAATGAAAACATCCTTTATAACTTTTATGGCTCAGTCTTCCCTCTTGGTGATAATGCAAAATATTTTTTTTTCCCCATTCCATGCTGCTAGCAGCGGTCTTGAAAAATGGCTGCCGCTTTGCCAGAAATCCCTTGCCATTCATTAGATGTTAATTTATAGTGGTAACTGGCAAAATTGCAACAGTGCTACTTGTCTGCTAAGGATTAATTCCCAAGCTGAAATGATTGTTCACATCTTCAGTGTTACGTCCAGCAGCAGTGAAAGTGAGGAACTGCAATGTGAGACAGAGTTAAACAGTTTGCTGTCTTTCATTCTTGAGAAATATATGGTCAAAATGCATTTATCTTCTCTTCAGGGAATTGAAATGAGAATGTGTCTAAAGATATTAACTGGACTTGGTAGACAGGTATATTATCTTTTTAAAGCAAAATACTGTATATTTTCAAATTGGTCACGAGTTTCAAAAAGAACAAAATAGTCTAAAGAGTAATGCATTTAAACATGTTGAGGCATGACAGTGTAGCAATCACGAATTTGGAAGAAATTTGTTTTTGTCGAAAAACCTACTGGTGAATATGCATCATCTAAATAAAGAAGATTATTCAGAAATAATATCAAGGATCTTTATCGGAGAAGGAACTTGAACATTAAGCACCAGCATTAACCTAGTTTACAACTATTTTAAAAGTAGCATTTGGTGGTTGTAAAGGGAGCAGACTTGCTGATGTTGACAGTGAGGGATATCCCCATGGAGAATGTCAGTGATGTGGTGTTGGTATCAAGTTGGTTTCCTACCAAAACCTTTGTCTTTTTTTTTAATAACTCAGTTCATGCGGAGACTGTTGTGTTCTCTTTCAAAATAATGTAAAAGACACAGGTAAAAGATTTCCAGTGAAACAGAACACATGACACAGAGAACACTACTAAATCATTGCCTTAACCATTGGAAACCAAAATGGGATCCTTTCAGAGCCAAGCTAGTAAAACATTTTCATGGCATCATTAGTGACAGAAGCAGCTGCCACATCCTAAGTCAGTTGAGGTTAGTGACTTTACATGTTGCTGGCTATAATGTATATAAATTGTTCTCTCGTTGTTGACTTGAAATCATTTCTTCTTCCATACTTTTCTGCCCTGGATCCTCCTCAATTTTAACTTTTTTTATTCTGTTAACATCAAGCAATGCTTTTGATTAATGAAAGCTCATACCTCTGGTAATATATAAGGTAGAAGCTTACAAGTGAAGAGATTTTCTTGGACCCATATGTAATAAATATGATTGTATAGTTGCTGCTTAAGATTTTGAGGTTTTTTAAAGTGTTAGCTGGAAACATCTCAATTTACCTCAGCAATGTGGAAAGTTCAGCATGCCCATGCCTGAGTAAAAGACAAATGAGGAGTTTATATAATTACTTCAGGTGATTGTCCAAGTGGATAGTTACTTATTGGAAGTTTTGCTATGGACTACCAAAGATTATGTGAATAGATCTCAGGTTAAGTACACTAAGGGGGAAATTCACATGACAACACTTCAAATGTTAATTTCACATCAACTGTTCAGGAGCAGCCCACCGTGGACTGTTACCTTTGTACCCAACGCAATTTCTCATTGGTATAATTGAAGAAAGGTGCATGAACCATGGCGATTGTCGTCTGTGAAGATTGCTCCCAGAAAATTGATGTAGTCTGCATAGCACTGCATCAAGAAACACTATTTCTCAACCCCCACCTCAGTTTACATTTACACATGCTTTAATATTCCATATCACGAACCAACATAATCTCACAGTCTCAGTCTTGATTATATCCATTGTCCACAGCATCCAGAACTTGCTGGGGGAAGAAAACAAATTACCTTTTTGTCAGAGAGTTTGTCCTGACCCTTCTTATAAATGGCCCGGCCATAATCTTTAGGTTACTTCTCCACTTCTTGGTTTTCCTGTAGTCAAAATAGTTTGTCTCTGTCTGTTCATCAATTTTTTTTTAACATTTTGATAATCCTGATCCAATCGCCCCTTGATGTTCTATACTCAAGAGAATAACCCAAAACTCACATTTATGGAAGTTATCCTTATAATTTAACTGTCTAATTTAACTCTTCAGTGTTGTCCAACTTTTACACATTCATATTTCAATTTTTCTCTCACTTGGGCAGTCCAGTGACAAAATTTCATGAAGATAAGATTTGTGACAACAGTAAAGATGAATTGCAGAAAAGAAAATTCCAAACAAAGTGAAAGCAATAATTAGCATGAGTAATTAATATAAATGGCCATTAAAAAGTGCCAAGCAGCATTACTAGCTGATAAGACTATTTCTCAGGGCGGACCGAGAGCCAGATGCTGCGTAGGGGTGGGCTGAGGGCCAGAAGGTGTGTGGGCTGTCGTCCCAGGGAGGCATAGGGACAGGCTGTCCTAGAGGTGGCCAGAAGGTTGTCAGGGCAGTCCACAGGTCAGATAGTGCATTGGGTGGCTGGGAGCCAGACGGTGCATGGGGGTGGGCTGAGAATTGGAAGGCAGGTGGGCTGTCCTCAGCACTGTCACCCCGGAAAGATACCGGGACAGGCTGTTTGAGAGATGGCCAGAAGGCACAGAGATACAGTCAGGGAAGCCGGAAGGTGGGAAGGCCATTCTGATCTCTGTTGTGCCAAGGTAGGGTGCGAGAATTGGAATGGGCTGCACTTGAGGTGGCCGGAAGGTGTGTCAGGCCGGACCAAAAGCCAGAAGGGGCATGAGGCGGGCTGCCTCATGGCTGGAAGGTGAGAGGCGCGAGTGACTTGCTGCGTTGCTGGAGTGTCTGTGTTCTGTGCACTGTTTCATTTGATTGGACTATCTTGTCTGTGTTTTTTACTGTTTCCTTTTTAATGACTGAAGGTGGGATTTAAGGTCCGCCCTCATTTCCCTGTTAACTGATTGCACGGTGGGGGTTGTGGTTTGGCCTTGCTGCCCCTTCCCCTGTATTTAGTGGCGTTTAGTGAACTGCTGCTTTTTGTTTATTGTCAACTGTTTGCGTTTTGCATGGTTTCATAAAATAAAAAAAAAAATTCTGCCTTTTCAGTTAAGAACCAGAGCTCGAGAAAGAGATGGATTTGGCCCCAAATCCTGGTCATGAGGGAAGGAGATGGGGACTGAGACTGAGCTAAAGAGTTGAGCTTAACTTGCCTTGGTTTGCCTACATTGGTGAGCACTTTGAGCTGGTCTCAGTGGAATTCACATGAAGATTATGGTTGGAAACTTGTTGCAATTCAAGTGGTGGTTTTAACTCTCACCATCCAGCTTTAAGGATTGGATTGGGGAGACACAGGCATGTCTATATCTCCTTGTCAGGTGTGTCTACACTGTCTGTTCTTTTTACACACGCTACATCCCTTCCTCTCTCTCTCTACCTCCCCATTCATGCAAACTCTGCTCTTCATTTCTATTCCTCACATGCTGCTACTTTCTCTCTTCCACACACACACTGTCTCTCTTTGCCCTTCTGTCTCTCTCTCTCTCTCTCTTTTTCTGTCTCTTGCTCACACAAAAACACAAGTCTTTCTCCCTTCACCCTTCCGTCTCACTCTTCCTCTCCCTCCTTCCCATACACACATTCTCTCTCCTCCTCTCACAATGTCTCTCTATTCCCTTTCTGAAACACTCTGACCTGAAACTTGTGTTCTTTTGGCCAACTGTAAGTCATGTTAGTGTCTTGGTCAGTTTTTACCATGAGGCCTGGTGAATTGTCTCACCATATCTTACTGAACCACACTTTTTTCCTCCCTTTGTCTTATTACAGGAGCAGGTAATCCAACACAGCCACCCATCAGTCGGGGGTTCCCTGCACAGCTAAGGGATGTCTCCAGAAGAGTGCGAGATAATAAACAGTGTATTGTCACCTATGCTGCTAGAGTGCCTTCAATAAGTTTTTTTCTTTCTCTTCCTACCTGTGGCTCCCCTCCCCCCCCAACTCTCTTGCACTCTGTCATGCTGTCTCTCTCCACATCCAACACATGGTGAGCCCGAGTCGGTTTCCTCACCCAATCTTCTTATCCATCAAGCCCCTATGACACCCCCCTCATCATTTTCTCTGACTCACTGCAGGTGGGCATGCTGGCCACTGCTGGACCACCCAGGATTCCTAGCACCGATATTATCTTTAAAGCTCAGTCTTGCACCCAATCAACAGCTGGTGGCCTGCAGGTGGCCTTTACGGTTCATTTCCTTTGCCAGGTATTTTGGATAGATTCTGCTTGGCATCCTATTTTGCCGACAAGGACCTGGAGGTCCTGCTGAATGGAGTACATGTAGTTACTGCCCATGGAGTCCACTCTGAGATGTTGGTGAATGATGGAAGTCTGTAGGAACAAGCAGCTAGCTGGATTTGCTGGGCACCTGCTCTGACTTCCATGTTAGGAATTGTTGGTGTCTAGTTGTAACCTAGTGGGTGGGACAGAATGGGAAACTGTATATCAGTGAGGTGAAAGGATGTCATAATGAATTAATGAATTGAAATAGGCCTCTCGCTGCTAACTAGTGAAAATCTCATCTCACTGTTCAACCTTGGTTGGATAATGAGATGGTTTGCTCTCGAAACTCCTCACTGCTGATCTCATGTGATTTTCCCAACTCCCTTGCCAATGTCCATGTCTTTGGGACTGGGAAGCTTTCAACCTGACTGTTTGCCTGACTCACTCGCAGTCTCACCCCGTCACTCACAGCCCTCTAGCCTGTGAAGCTTAAATGTATTCACATTGTAGACTTTACGGTGTACTTTTACCCCACTCAGTCTCACAGTCCAGACACTCCTGATGGGAGAGCAGGCAGTTACTGTTTCTGAAACTGCTGTTCCCCATGATGTTCCCATCCTGAGCTGCCATTTTGTGCTTCATCGAAGAGCTGGCCTGAAGAAGAAGATAATCTGTGATTGGGCGAGCAGCTCTCAGGCAATTTCAAGTCTCCTTCCTTACCCATTGTTCTGTGTATCGTGAACAGGTTATTGTGAGCAGGACACGTTCTGGCCTTCAGGCTTCCTGTAGGGCAATCCTGTTCTAAAAGCTGGCATGCAATGCCATCTCCCAAGAGCTGAATTTCAACTTTGTTGGAGGGATGTGTAATTGAGGGAGGTAGGACTGCAAAAATGGGGTGCTCTGCAGCAAGCCAACCAAGGGCTTTTGATGACATACCCTCAGTGGCATCCACCCTTCCTGGGACTTTGGTCCTTCCATTCTCTAGAGGATCTAACAGCAATGAAATGCGCATCGCAATTCCAGCAGTCACCTTTGCTTTCAGTGGTGCTAGGGTTATTGATAGCTGGCAGTCTCTGGTCAGTTGGTCATGTGGGAGATGCTAGTGTTATCTACCTCAGAAATGATAGTTCATACTTTATTATCCTCGCAGCAGGGTTCCCGCTGCCAGTCAGACATTTTATTTTGTTGGGGTTCTGGAGATCTGGTCAGTTGGCATGCCTCCTGATCTCAGTACAGAAGTTGGGCTCTTGACCACTCACATTAGTTCTTTGTGCCATCTTGGAAAATCTGTGGAGCACCCTGTCCAAGACCAGCATGTAGGATACTGATTAAGGATGATCAGCCATGATCATATTGAATGGTGGTGCAGGCTCGAAGGGCAGAATGGCCTACTCCTGCACCTATTGTCTATTGTCTATATTCTTCCTAAGGCATGGAGCTCAAAATTGAACAAAATACTCTAGATTAGATTTGACCACACCTTAACATAATTGAATTAGAACTTCCAGCACTTTGTAATTCATCCCCTTTGAAATTAATGTCAGTATTCCTTTCTGTTTTCTTTTGTACCTGTCCACTGCGATGATACAAATTGAATAATGGAATCACAAGCATATTTATAAAGAGCAAGCTAATGACTTTGTTATGCAGTGGGCAAAGAAGTCTTCTTCCTGCAGAATGCTTTTACACTGAGAGAACTGTATCACTGCCACTTCCGAGAAGTAGGGATCTTACGTAGTCAGCTGCCAGCTGAATTAGACACTGACTGGATTCAGAAGGCGGGTGTCTCCAGCAGCTGGTATTTTTAAACTCCACTTGTAGCCAACAGCATGAGATAAATGTTTGTTAGAGATGTCTGGACTCACATGGATCTTATGCAATGCAAAAGTAACTTCAGTATCTCTTGGTAATACATCAATTATTATAGTGTTCATTGTAAATAGCAGACCATCCATAAGAAGGCATGGTGAATGAAGCCATCAATGCATTGGTTTTTATCTTCCAGGATTCCTTTAATTCTTGAATAGTTCCCAAGAAATGGAAAGTGGAAAACACGTTCTGTTTCAGAATGGAATGAAAAAAAAAGTGGGGAACAGTGGTCAAGTTGGACTAATATCAAAGATAGGCAAGATGCCATAATCCATTATTAGGCACATGGTCAATAAGAATTTAGAAAATTGGAATATGGTTCAGTCAATCCCAGCTCATCATTGAGCTGGATGACATGCTAATATGGAGTCAAGATTATGAAAGGAAAATAATGTTTGTCAAATCTATTGAAGATGTAATTGACATGATGGATAACAAGAAACCAATGGATGTAGTGTGTTTGGATTTTCAAAAAAAGTTTGTATTATGTACTAAATAAGTGGTTATTATGCAACTTTAGGACTCATGGGATTGAGGATAGTATACTTGCATAGATTGAGAATTAGATAATGAGCAGAATGCAGAGTGAATATTCATCTTAGGACATTTTGGGGTGAAGGACAGATATTTGAGGAGGTGATGGCCTGGTGGCATTATTGTTGGTCCGTTAATCCAAAGGCTGAGGAAATGTTCTTGGGTCCTGGGTTTGAATTCCACCATGGCAAATGGTGGAATTCGAATTCATTAAAATCTGGAATGATGACCAATGATGGCAAATCTTGGCAAAAAAAAACATATGAGGTTCACTATTATCATTGAGGGAAGGAAACTGCCATCCTTATCCTTATCCTTATCTGGTCTGCCCTACACATGGCTCCAGACCCATAACAATGTGTTGACACCTCATTGCCTCTGAAATGGCTGGGCAGGCCACTCAGTTGTAACTATCACTAAAGATGTCTCAACAAAGATTTGAAACCATTTCGACAACTGAGCTGGGCACCAGAAATGATAACAGACACACAGTCCTGCGGATCCTGCCAAGTCCTCCTCACTAACATCTGGGGCTAGTGTCAAAATTGAGAGCGTTGTGCAACAGACTAGGAAGGCAACTGCCTGACATAGGCATACCTTGCAGGCTACTTCCCAGACATCATCAACACCATCCCTGGATATGTCCTGTTCCATCGGAGGACAGACCCAGCAGAGGTGACGGTACACTGGTATATAGTCAGGAGGAAGTTGCTCTGTGAGTTTGCAACATTGACTCCAGACCCCATGAAGTCTCATGGCAAAAGGTCAAATAAAGGCAAGAAACATTCCTGTTGATTACCATGTGCCATTCTGTTTCGGCTGCAAATCAGTAGTCTTCCATGTTGAGTAACACTTGGAGGAAACTCTGAGGGTGACAAGGGTGCACAATGTACTCTGGGTGTGGCTTGGCAGCATCGCTACTGATCAAATCCTAAAGGACAGAGCTGCCTGACTGCCGTGTGAAAGGTTGTGAGGGAAGCAAATAGAGGGAAAACATACTTGACCTCATCCTCCGAGTCTGCAGGCTGCAGATGCATTTGTCCATGACAGTATGGGTTAGGGGTGACCATTGCACAGTCCTGGAGTCATTGTGGAGACAATGTCCTGCTGTCACTTTAAGAATATCTTGCACTATATTGTATGGTACAATCACTGTGCTGATTAGGACATACATCAAACAGATATCGCAACTTCAGAATCGACATCCATGAAGTGCTGTGGGCCATCAGCAGCAGTCGACTCATACTTCCAACACAATCTACAATCACATGGTCAGGCATACCCTCATTCTACCATTACCATCAAACCAAGGGATCAACCCTGGTTCAATGAAAAGTGAAAGAGGGCATGCTGAGAGCAGCACAAGGCATCCATAAAGTTAAGGTGTCAAGCTGGTAAAGCTACAAAACAAGACAAGTTGTATGCTAAATACCATAAGTAAGCAATTCCACACCCAACAAATCACATCTGTCCTGACATATCCAGTCATTAATTATGATGGACGCTGAAGGTGGGGGCTCCACAAATATCTCCATCCTCAACGATGAGGGAGACCCTCAATGAACATAATTACAAAAGGTGTGGCCCGAAGCATTTGCAGAAATCGTAAGCCAGAAGTGTCAAGTGGATGATCCACCTTGGCCTCCCCCAGTGATATTCCCGACTCTGTAGGCCAAGTTGATCACTTCGGGTGCCTGCATCACATGCATTTCTCTTCTAAGGTATATGCCTGCCTGGGATAAACATCTAAGGATGATGTCCAAGTTCTGTAAGTGTTCCTCAATGATCTTCCCTGTTATTAGCATGTCATCCAGCTCAATGATGAGCTGGGATTGACTTTGTAAAATGTTCTCCATCTTCTTCTGAAAAATTGCACAGGCTGACGATACCCCAAATGGCAGTTGCATATATTGCCACAAACCCTTGTGGGTATTAATAGTAGCATATTTCTGGGAATCCTCAAGTAACTGCCATTGTAAGTATGCGTGGTTCATGTCAAGCTTCATGAAGGACAGTCTCCCTGACAGCTTTGCATATAAATCCCTTGTGTGAGGAGCCTTTTACTGCAATCAGTGATAACTGAACCAGTTGCTTCTGCAACTGAAGTTGCACCCTTATTCTGTAAAGGTTCCCAGTATAAGTTCTCAGTCTAACTAAGGTCTTGCACAAAATTAAGGATTGAAGTCCAGAGTGAATTTTCTTAAAGACTGGTTCTGCGATCACTGAATTGGCAAGTGTCCATCTTCATTAGAGCTGGGTGACCATTTAACTAGAGGTTTATTTTGATTGGTTCTGATTTGGATGTTGCTAAGCAATTTAACTGTTCCAAACCAGATGTAGGTACACTTTCCAGGGTGTGCACTCTCCCACATACCACCTATGAGTTATTTTACTCATTTAAGGTCTAGTGCTACTCTTCTGCTGTCTCGAGTCCACATACTGGCTGCAACCAAAATGGCTTGCTGGCCCAGATCCTGAAGAAAATTTTAATCATTTGGCCAAGGCTTGGCATTGTTTTGGAGTTCTGCTGTTCCTCTGTTCAGGATATGTCCTGAGTGAGGTGATACAATTGCCTTCACTCAAGTGGTGTTCTTTTATCTTCTCCTGCCGAACACACTCTGCTCATTCCTGAAGAAGGGCCTGTGCCCGAAACGTCGAATCTCCTGTTCCCTGGATGCTGCCTGACCTGCTGTGCTGTTCCAGCAATAAAGTTTCAACTTTCCCCAAGCTCTGTCAGACTGGCAAGGATATCCACTTCCATTGGAATACCTTACCATTTCTATGCTCTGCTTGTCCACATCTTCCTATGATAAAGGCTGTTGTAGTGCCGGTTTGAAGTCCAGTTGGGCTTCCACTAGTAGGCATGGTTACATCATTAATCTCAAACAGTCTCACAGCATCTCCAAAAGGGTTAACCCAAAGTAACATGCATCTGCCAGTCATCTTAACCTAACCAAAAATCTTGATTAAGATTCCCCATGATACTTGAATTGCCAAGTCAAACTGATAGTGTCTCAGAACTGTGGAGGCTTGGGGTCATAATATTCCTTAACTAAATCTATCAACCCTTGAAAGGTTTTAACATCTGGTGCATCAGGGAAAATTAGGCTCCTAATAATCGTAAAAGCTGTGGGTCCACAAGCTGCCAGGAGAATTGCTTGTCATTCATCTACCCCAATGTTATTTGTTCAGAAAAAGTAACCCATTCTTCCACTATACTGGGTCCAGCCTTTAGCAGGATTGAACAAGTCAAACTTCCCCAAATAACAGCATGATGCCCAAAATGCTTACCTCGATTCAAAGGCAATTTTTGTGAGTAAATTTCTTCAGGAGCATGCTTTTTTTCTCATTGCCACTGAAGTTACTTCACAGAGGCTGGTATTTCATCATACTTTATTTACACGTGGAAAGTCCTTGACACTGATCCAGCTCCCTCAGAGGCAGCTCTCAGAGTGAGCAGGATGTCTGACACTCCTGTTTATATCTGTCAGCCAGGGCTCCCTGATTGGACCAGATTAACAACCCCAATCAGGGAACTCCTATTCCATGAGGTCCACCTGGCTGATTCATTGCGATCACTACAATGACCATATCAAATAAGAGAATCTAACCATTGTCCCTTGGCATTCAGTAGCATTTCCATCACTGAATCCCCACTGTCAACATCCAAGAGATTGCCATTGACCAGACGCTCAACTGGATTAGTTATATAAATACAGTGGTTACAATAACAAGTCAGAAGCTAGGAGTACTACAATGAATAACTCACCTCCTGACTCCTTAAAGCTTGTCCACCAGCTTGACTCCCCAAAACTTGTCTACAAGTCATAAGTCAGGATTGTGATAGAATACACCCACTTGTAACACTGGTTGCAGCTCCAACAATACTCAAAAATCTTGAAATAATTCAGGCAAAGGCACTTGATTGGCAGCAAATCCAAAAACATCCACTCCTTCCAGCACTGACACTTGGTAGCAGCAGTGTGTTCCATCTATCAGATGCGTTGCAGAAATTCACCAGTGCCCCAGAGACGACACCTTCCAAACCCATGACCACTTCTATTTGGAAGGAACAGGTTGGCAGATATATGCAAACACCACCATCTGCAAGATTCCCCACCAAGCCACTCACCATCCTGGACTTGAGAGTATATCACCGTTCCTTCATTGTTGTTGGGTCAAAATCCTAGAATTCCCTCCCTAACTGTATTGTGCATTTATTACTGCACATGGACTGCAGCAGTTTAAAAGCCAGCTTACCATGATCATCTCAAAGGCAACTAAGGATGGGGAATAAATGCTGGTTGCTACATTCCATGAATGAATTCAAAACATGAAGAGTCGCTGGCTGCAACTGCGGTGGTAGCTCAAGGACCAAGACTCTGGTCACAGCCATTTCCAATCTGTATGAATGACGTAAATGAAGGGACTGAGTTTAACGTAACCATGTTTGGCTGATGAGGCAAAATCAGGTGGATAAGTGAGTGGTCAACTAGTGCCATACTCAAGTCTGGGGAGTTGACAAGAACATGACAGATGAACTACATTGTGTGAAAGTGCAAAGTTATTCACTATGATTGGAAAATAAAGTTGAATGATGAGGCGTTGAGAAGTATTTCCATTCAGATGGACCTGGTTTTTGTTGGACTTGAATCACAGAATGTGAACATTTCGGTTCAGCCAGGAATTAGGATAGCAAGTATGAGCTTTTTCTTATTCTCTTATCGAACGTTGATGTTGCTGGTAAGGACAGTATATGTTACTCATTCCCATTTGTAAAAATGTGGCTTGCTAGGTTGTTTGGGACGGCACTTAAGAGTCACCCACCTTGCTTTAGGTCTAGAATGTCAAACCAAGGTCAGGTCTGCACATTTCCCTCTGCAAATGTCATGAATAAAAGGCTTTTATAACAATAAATAGTAATTTCATAAGTTACTGCAGCAATGCTTACTGAGATGAACAAATCCAAAATGTTATTAATTGAACTTAGTTGATTAAATTTAATTTCAATCAACTGCCCTGGTTGGATTTGACTCCTTGTCCCGAGAGCATGAGCTTGGACCTCTGGATCATTAGTCCAGTGACACAAAACCGCTGTGTGACTCTCCTTTCAAGGAAGTTGGAATATAAATGTGAAGAAGTGTCATTGCAATTATACAGGGCACTTGGTGGCCAAACTTGGGGTACTGTGCGCAGTTCTAATCTCCATTTACCAAAGGCAGGATATGCTTTTCCAGGACAGAACACAACAAAGGATGCACTAGACTGCTGCCTGGGATGCATGAATAGTCCAATGAGGAGAGATTGAATAAACTAGTCTCATATCTTCAGCAGCTCAGAAGACTGCGAAGCAATCTATTCAACCATAACATTCTCTCAGGGTGCTGAGAACATGTTTCCTTTAGCTGGGAAATCTAGAACACGAGGTCACCATCTCAGAATAAAGGGCCAGCAATTCAAAACTGAGATGAGGCGAGATTTCTTTTTTTCAAAGGTTGTGGAGCTTTGGAATTCTCTACCCTGCAGGGTTGTGGGTGCTCGGTCATTCAGTGTAGTCAAGACAGAGTTTGACAGAGGAAAATATCCCCCCAAAAATTCCAGATGCTGGAAATCAAAAACAAAAGCAGAAATTTGCTGGGATAACTCAGCAGGTCTGACAGCAACTATGAAGAGAAAGCAGAATTAGCGTTTTGGGTGCAGTGACCCTTCTCCAAAATTCTGCTTTTTCTTCCCAGACACTGACAGACTTGCTGAGTTTTCCTAGAAGTTTCTGTCAGAGTTTGATAGAACTGTGTATACTTAGGGGATGAAGCGTTTTGGGAACAATGTAGGAAAATGGAGGTGAAGTCATGATTTGCTGAGTGACAGCATAGTCTAGATGGGTTAAATTTCTTATTTTTTTGCACCTCTCTTTGATGTTCCTACCTTCTTATGTTCATCAAGTCTGACAAATTAAATGCATAATTTCTGAACTATAAAGACGCTTCTCGAGAGGGGCTGTGTTTATAATCTGTTTGCACTTGTATAAATACATTCTTACCACTACTACTTTGCTCTATACCTTAAGTGGAATTGGGCACTAAGTGAATGCATGCTTTTTGTATGATGTGAATTACAATTGTTTTAGCTGTGAGTTACAATCCCCAACTCTGTGTTAGTTGTGACTGGTTTATTTTATGTATTTATTGGGGGAGGTGTGAATGGTCTTTTATAATCAGCACCACCTACTAAAGAAAATACAATTATCTGTTTTCTTGACTATAGAGCTGACCCACTGAGTGCACTCTGCCAAATGGTGTCTCTTGGGGAATGGGGCCTCCTGGTTGAGAATGGTATCAAAATGTGTATTATATTGTCCTTGTTTTATATAAGTAAAGCAACTTTTATAATGATACCCAAAATGATTTGGAAAAACACTGCAATGGTTGGCTTCCTGCCAAGAAAGTCTACACGCTCTTAAATCATATTACTTTTTAATCAGCATTTCTTTTTGGGCTATTGCAGCTTTAATTTGTTCAACGTGTGTCTAATGAATATGGTTATAAATAATCTGTTCAAGTTTCTACTCCCTGTAAAGTTTGTAAGATTCATTTTTTTTTAACAAAAACACTGCAGTAATCTCTAACAATAAATAAAGAGCACATTTTCTTTTCTGTTATTGAAAAGAAAGACATGTTGCTGAAGCTTTTCTTCCTGTGCTCATCCAGCCAGAGAATGTCATTCTCCACCCACAGCGTGAGATTTACCAGCATCTTGTACTTTAGTACATTGGGTTGGATTTTGCTTCCCTCACTGACAGATTTAATGTCAGGAGTAACAGGTACAATTTAGTGCCATTTTTTGCCACCTACCTGTCTGTTTGTGCCACCATGGCAATTCAACAGGAAATTGGACAGAGCTGTTAAACAGATCCTACACCATGTGTTGCATAATCAGTCTGTGGGCAGATCCTTTTCTTGATGGTATTTTATTCACAGAATTTATTAATATCTTTGCTTCCTGCATACCGATCACCCGAGGATCTCCGCTTTCTCCTTTAATATAAACTCTGCTGAAAAGCTGCTAAAATCAAATTAACCAAATTAACTATCTAACATATGGACCAGCCCTTGGAAAAAGATGAATTGCAAAGGAAGCTGAACAAATTTAAATCTGCATGTTCCTTTTGGGGTGTAGATGATGTACTCCAACCCCTTTGGTACCCACTGGCTGTAGAATATCTCAGGCATACTGAATCCTCTCTCTCCATGGGCACCCGAATGTGGATATAACCAGGATTAGTGTGCAGGAAGTAGTGTCATGGTCTGCTGCCCTGACCTATTAATTGTCACACCACACAAAAGCAGAAGTTGCTGGAAAAGCTCGGCAGGTCTGTCAGCATCAGTGAAGAGAAGTCAGAGTTAATGTTTCTGGTCCGGTGACACTTTGTCAGAACTGGGAAGGAGGTAGAAGTGAGCTGTGTGGAGCCGGGGCACTATCAGCGTGGAGGTAGTGGGGACGACGAAATCACCAGATAAAATGAGGTCAGTGACTGTTATTTACGCAAAGGCATGATGTGCCATGGTAGAGTCAGGGTGCTGGGGAAGATAGGAGGAGGTTTCTGAGAGCTCAGCCTCTACAATGTAGATGTCACTATGCTAGACTACAACAACACCACCCTTATCGGCAGGCTTAATAACAAAGCCAGGGTTAGACACAATCACATGGAGTGCAGTCAATTCAAAGGGAGGCAGATTGGGTTGGGTGAGGGGGCAGAGAAATTGAGGTGACCAACATCACGTCGACAGTTTTCAATGAACAGATTGAGTGCAGGTAAAAGGCCACAGGGACGGGTCCACGTGGAGGGAGAGTGTTGGAGGTGGGCAGAGGGGTCTGTTGGACAGGACTCTTGTCCAAAGAAATGGACACGGAGGCAAAGATGACAGAAGAAGAGTTCATCATCATGTCGTGCCCAAAATTCATTAAGGTGGGGATGCAGAGAGATAAAACTAAGACCTTTGCTGAGTGCAGAACGTTCAGCGTCAGAGAGTGGAAGGTTAGAAGAGACAACGAATACCTGACAAGAGGTAGGGTTAGGGGAGGGGATGGAGTCAGAGGGAAGGGGAAGGGAGGAAGGTTCCAGAAGGCCATCCCTGAGTTGTTGCATCTTGTGGGCCCTGATTTCTGAAAGGAAAAGAAAATGTTGCTTGCTAGCACGGCAAATGAACTGGAGGATGAAGTGGAACTGTTGAGTGGCGCAGCCCTGAGCCAGCGTGCTGCGATACTGTTGGAGAGAAAGATGGAGTGTGCATTGGATGGCACTGAGTGTGGACCTCAGGATACAGAGAGAGCTGCTTGTCTGTGGAATGATGAACATCACGGAGATACCTGTGATCCTGGGTGGATTCAAAGCACGAGGGTTGAAACTTCAGTTGGAATCCACATGAGGTGAGTCTGAGCCAGAGGCAGTCACTGATGAGGCTGTAGAAACGAGTTTTAGCAAATACCTGGTCAAACACCAGGAGTGACAGTGAAATTAATCTCTGTGGACAAGAAAAAAGATTGAAGTGGAAATCTCATCGGAAAGAGGAGCAGAACTTCTTCAAGTTGGGCATGTCTGGAAGAGATGTGGCAGTGAGTAAAATGCCAAATAAAAACCGAAAGAACTGCGGATGCTGTAAATCAGAAACAAAAACAGAGGTTGCTGGAAAAGCTCAGCAGTCTGGCAGCATCTGCGAAGAGAAATCAAAGTGAACGTTTCAGGTATGGTGGCCCTTCCTCAGTTCTGAGGAGCAGACCCACAAGGAAAGCCTGTGATTTGTCCAATCCCCTCCACATTGGGGAAAATGCAGCCAGATATTTGGGAGCATTTCCTTCAGATTAAAAAAAAGTAGTTCTGGCATTGCATTACCCTGTGTATATATGTAAATAGACTTGTGAATGCCACAATGCATACAGGGATCCTAGAAGTTCATAAACCATCTGAACTTTTTTCTGTTGTTTAGCACTTACATGCAGCATCTTACAGTAAAGGCAACCAGTAATTCAGCAGCTTCTACTAGTTTATCCTTGAACATAATGATATAATAAACATTGTGTTAGCAGGTTGTTGGGTGGCCTCCACTCCTTTGAGCATTTGGGGCTCTTAAGTGGTCAATGGAATAGTCTTCAGGTTGTCATTATGTTTCCCTTATTGAAACCATGGTTGGAGTGGGGAATCCATGCCCATCAGGAAACACCAGAGCTTGAGCTGTGCAGGCTATGCCAGGCAAGGGGAATTGGGGTGACACAACTTTGCAGCTTGCTTGTGATAATTGGAGGCACTGTTCATGGGCATTTTCTCCCTAATACACATCATTCTTCAACCTTCATCACTTGGTCTATCCAGCGCTGACATGTTAGCTGGAGGAGAGGAACATGGAGCCCTGTTACATTCAGCCTCAGTTGACCGTCTTAGACTAATAGTTTTTTTCAAGAGTGACTCAGGGCCAGCAGATCCCAGCAGGTATATGAAACCCATACTGCACTGCTCTCTGTGCTACTGATTATGATGGTTTTGGATGGCTCCTGGCAATGTTTTGGAATTTTGAATGTCCATAAGACGTAGGAACATAATAAAGTCAATTTGCCCATTAAGTCTGCTGTGCCTTACATTCCGATCAGGAATGATCTGATAATCCTCAACTCCATTTTCCTACCTTACCCCCACAAGCCTTGAGCTCCAACAGATTAAAATTCTGTCTATCTCAGCCTTAAATGCACCTAATGACTGAGTCTTGATTGAGACTGGCAAAGAATTCCACAGAGTCACTACCCTTTAAGCGAAGAAATTATTCATCCCTGCTTTAAGTGGGAAACCCCTTATTCTGTAAGAGAATATATACAAAATGATATCCTGTAGTGCTAGACTCTTCCACAAGGGGAAATGACCTCTCTGCACCTATCTTGTCAAGTGCCCTAAGTATCATATATATTTCAATAAGCTCTATTCTCATTCTTCTAAACTCCGTTGAGAGGAAGTCCATCCCATCCAATCTTTCCTTGTAAACCACCTCCCCCACCCCCCATTCTTGGAATCAACCTAATGATCCTTCTCTAGACTGTCTCCAATGCCAGTATATCTTTGCTTAGGGAAGGGGACCAAAACTCTTAACGATATTCCAGGTGTCGTCTGACTCGTGCCTCGAATAAAAACCAGAAGAACTGAGGATGCTGCAAATTAGAAACAAAAACAGAAATTGCTGGAAAAGCTCAGCAGGTCTGGCAGTATCTGTGGAGAGAAATCAGAGTTAACATTTCGGGTGCAGTGTCCCTTCCTCAGAACTAGTGGCTTGTATAGTTTTTGTAAGATGTACCTATTTTTATATTCCATTCCCTTTGAATTATTGGCCAACAGTCCTTGTGCTTTCCCCATTGCCTGCTCAACTTGTATGCTAGTTATTTATGATTCATGTATGAGGACCCCAATTCCTTCTGTGCTGCAGCTTTCTGCAGTCTTTCTCAATTTAAATAATATTCAACTCGTCTATTCTTCTTGCCAAAGTGCCTAACCTCATTTTCTGTCATTATGTCAATGGCAAATGGCCTGAGATGGAGTACTTCATTTATGGATGTCTATGGTATGAACTCCTCAAATTTAAATGTTTGTAAGAAAGTAACAGTAGAAATAATCCTTTGATGCTAATCATTGTCCACCAATTTAGTTTGAAGACAAAGCGAGATCCTGGCATTTAAATCTCATACTGGATTGTAGAGTTTGAAACTTTTATATTGCATCAGATGATGAAGCAAGGAATCAAAGTTAACAATTTGTAACAATGGTAATTCCTTCAATGCATGTTTAAGTCACTATGAGAAAATCATTTTGGAGATTCATAATTCATTATTTTAGTTTGCAAGCATCAATCCGTAACTGTGGAATAAATTTACCGGATATTGGTGTGTTTCATAGAGGGCTTCTCTTCATGACCCCTGCACTGCTCTCTAAGACTTGCCTGATATGTTATATACCATTCCTGTAGGATGTCCTCTTGTCCTATATCACCCCTCACTGGAGGCAGTAGTACTTATCACTACCAGGGCCTCCTCAGACTCCTTCAGTACACCAGTTCAGGGGCTGTCAGCTCTTCACCATGTACATAATGAGACAGCCACGAAAAAACACTCAGTGTGCTTCATTGAAAATACACATGGACATTAACAAAAGTATTGTTTTTAGAGAACTAATCTGTACTGGGGAAAGCAATGTCCCAGTGGTATATTGCTGGACTATTAATCCTGAGAGCCAGGTCATATTCTGGGGTCACAGGTTGGAATCCTGCCATGGCACGTGGTGGAATTTGAAGTCAATAAACGCCTGGAATTAAGAGTCTAATGATGACCATGAAACCATTGCCAATTGCTGGAAAAATGCATCCAGTTCACTACTGTCCATTAGGAAAGGAAATTGCCATCCTTACCTGGTCTGGCCTAGATGTGACTCCAGACCCAGAGCAATGTAGTTGGCTCTTAACTACCCTCTGGGCAATTGAGGATAGGCAAATAAATGCTGGCCTAGCCAGTGACATCCACAACCTGTGAATGAGTGATTAAAATAATAGATTACCTGTCCTTATCCTCGTCTAATTTAATGAAGAGCTACTCTCCCCTGCTGTACAGCTTAGTCTTTGCCAACTAAAAGTTTGAAAACACATACCAGCTGATTGAAGAAAAGCTTCATCCCCGCTGTTATCAGAGTTGTGCTTGTATATTAGAGTTGATCTTTCGCTGCAGCTGTATCATTCTATTCTGCATTCTGTTCTATTTTATTCTTTTTAAAATTCATTTGTAGGATGTGGGTGTCATTGGCTGGCCAGTATTTATTGCCCATCCCTTGAGAGAATGGTGATGAACTGCCGTATTGAACCGCTGCAGTTTGCCTGCTATAGGTCGACACACAATGCCATTAGGGAGGGATTTCCAGGATTAAATCCACCGACAGTGAAGGATCGGTGGTATATTTCCAAGTCAGGATGGTGAATGGCTTGGAGGGGACTTTAAGGTGATGGTTTTCCCATATATATGCTGCCCCTGTCCTTCTAGATGGAAGTTTTTGTGGGTTTGGAAAGCACAGTCTGAGGATCCTTGGTGAATTTCTGCAGTGCATCTTGTAGAGAGTACGCACTGCTGCTGCTGAGTGTCAGTGGGGGGAGGGAGTGGATGCTTATGGATATTGTGCCAGTCAATTGGCCTGCTTTGTCCTGGATGGTGTCAAGCTTCTTGAGTGTTGTTGGGACTGCACTTATCCAGGCAAGTGAGGAGTATTTCATTACATTCCTGGCTTGTGCCTTGTAGATGGTGGACAGGCTTTCGGGAGGCAAAAACTGAGTTACTTGCTACAATATTCCTAGCCTCTGACCTGCTCTTGCAGCCACTATGTTTATGTAGTGAGTCCAGTTGAGTTTCTGATCAATGATAACTCCCAGGATGTTGATAGTGGGCTATTTAGTGACAGTAACACCATAGAACATCAAAGGGCAGTGGTTAGATTATCTCTTGTTGGTGATGATCACAGCATGGCATTTGTGTGGCGTGAATGTTGCTTGCCACTTGTCAGTGCAAACCTGGATATTGTCCAGATCTTGTTGTATTTGGACATGGACTGCTTCACTATCTGAGGAGTTGCAGGTGGTGCTGAACATTGTGTAATCATCAGCAAATATCCCCGCTTCAGACCTTATGATGGAGGGAAGGTCATTAGTGAAGCAGCCAAAGATAGTTGGGTCTAGGACACTATGCTGAGGAACTCCTGCAGAGATGTCCTGGAACTGAGATGACTGACCTCCAACAACCACAACCATCTTCCTATGTATCAGGTATGACGTGAACCACCAGAGAGTTTCCTCCCGATGCCCACTGATCCCAGTTTTGCTCAGGCTTCTTGATGCCACACTTGGTCGAATGCAGCCTTATGTCAAGGGCTGTCACTGTCACATCACCTCTGAAATTCAGCTCCTCTTTCCATGTTTGAACCAAGGCTGTAATGAGGTCAGGAGCTGAGTGACCCTGGCGGAACCCAAACTGAGTGTCACTGGGCAGGTTATTGCTGACCAGGTGGTGAAAGCACTGTTGATGACACCTTCCATCACTTTATACATTATTCTGATGTACTTATGTAAGGTATGATTTGTCTGGTTGGCACGCAATACATTACTCCCAGCACTCTCTCTCAGTACATGTGATAATAAAAAATCAAAAATCTTTTGTCCTCCCCGTCAAAGCCAGCGTGGTTGTTTGCATTAATTGCCTCCTCTAATTCATGATTGACCCTCTTTACAATCATTGTCCTCTGCATCCCAGCGTGTAGCCTCCAATATGGTAGTTGACTTACCCAGCTAACCTATCGCCACATTGTCCTCTTGACTTTCGTTGAACTGGCCCCTGACTGATGACTGACCATACCCCAGACTGATCAACAAGTCATTGACTTGCTACGATGTTTCAGACTGGTTGCATTGGATGTACAGGACTGTCTGTGGTCTGCTCTCCAGACTGCAGAGGTAATGAACCAGTCACTCTGGCCAACCCAAGCAGCTGACTGACCATGTCCAAGTCCTTGGACTGAGATCTCACCATGCCCTTGACTTACAGTGCTGGAAGTCCTGGACTGAAGGCTGTTTCCCTTGACTGAGGAGTACTCCCCTTAGACTTTGAGATATAGCGATTTGGTTAAAACATACGCAGTGTGTTTGCCACATAAGCTGCTGGCCACGTATTGTAGTTCAGAGATTGACATAACACACTGCTGTACACTGAGATATGCGCTCCCTTGACTGATGACTGTTGACAACATTAACAAACTGTCTGGCTTTGTTTCTGTGCTCAGTAACAAGACAAGACTATGAGACTTTAAGTACTAGTTAAGGAGACAAAATACAAAAAGACAAAGCAGAGATCCTGTAAACATCCATATAGGCACAAAGTGATTGAGTGCAAAAAAAACAAGCAAGGACCTCTGAGGAAAACACTGGTCAAATCCACGAGATGGTGCCTGTCCCTGTGGACAAAGTGTCCTGATAGCAGCATTCTAATGGAAGGGACTGGTGTGCTCCAAGGTGAAGCATTAAAGTGCAGAAACGATGTTTCATGAGGGACCAGTGATGTCGGTACTTATCCCATGTGAATGTGTGTGGATGGGTTCAGTCTCTGTCCATGGAGTGTACCCTGAGTTGCTGTCTATGATGCAGATGTGGAAGAGCAGATGGTGAGCCGGAGTCACTAAGTATCTGCATTGACTTCCATTGTCACAAGGGCTTTTGACCGAAACGTTGATTTTCCTGTTCCTCGGATGCTCCCTGACAGACTGTGTTTTTCCAGCACCACTCTTGGTTCCATTGTGACTATCTAGTTTATATCTGGCGAGTGGGAGAATGTTGAACTGCATTTCAAGGAGTTGGGAACAGGTAATAATTATATCCTAATGAGTGTAAATAGTTACAAGTTATTGGCAAGATTCTTGTCTCACTGTTTAACACTTAGTTGGAGAATTAGACAATTTGTGCTCGACATTGAGAATCTCATTAATGCCGATCTGACTCTATCAACTTTCTCACCATGCCTTCATTTGTCAGGGACTTGGAATATTCTATGCTGTAATTCAACCTCACTTTAATTCAGATCTACTCTGTTTCATTCACTAAAAGGTATACCATCCATGAAGATGTTTAGATTCGAACCCCGGCTTAAAGGTGCTGCACAAGACACCGCTAAATACGATAAGAGCCCATGGTGTCAGAGGCAAGATAGAGGCATGCATAGAGGATTGGCTGGCTGGCAGAAGGTGTCTTTATAAGGATGGCAGCCAGTGACTAGTGGAGTTCTGCAAGGGTCAGTGTTGGTGCCACAGCTATTCACATTATGTATTAACGATCTGGGCAAAGGAACTGAGGGCGTTGTTGCTAAGTGTACAGAGGGCACAAAGGTAGGTAGAGGAACAAGTAGTGTTGAGGAAGTGGAGAAATCATAGAAGGACTTGGACAGGCTCGGAGATGGTAATGAAGTGGCAGATGAAATACAATGTGGGAAAAGGTGAGGTTGTGCACTTTGGTAGGCATAAAGATAAAGACTATTTTCTAAACTGAGAAAGACACAAATTTAAAATACTGTGAGCAACTTTGGGTCTTGTCTGCAAGAAAGAATACATTAGCGTTGGAGGGAATCCACAGGAGACTTCCAAGGCTGATCCCAGAGATGGGAGGCATGTCATCCGAAGAGTGATTGAGTGCTCCGGTTCTGTACTGAATGGAGTTTAGAAGGATGAGGGAGGATCAGATTGAAACTTACAGAATACCGAGAGGCCTGGATAGAATGGACATGGAGAAGATGTTTCCACTTGGAGGAGTGACAAGGAGCTGAGAGTACAGCCTCAGCGTGAAGGGTGACCCTTTAGAATTGATATAAGGAGGAATTTCTGTGACCAGAGGGTGATGAATTTGTGGAACTCTTTGCCACAAAGGAGGCCGAGCCACTCACTATATTTAAGACAGAAATAGATAGTTCTCGATTAGTAAGGGGATCCAAAGCTGCAGGGAGAAGGCTGCCGAATGGGGTTTAGAAATGTATCAGAAATGACCCAGTGGCAGAGCAGACTCAAGGACCAAACGGACTAATTCTGTTCCTCTATCTTATGATCTAATGTTCAGTTCAGTTATACTGATTTTACATTGAATGTACTTCGTTTCACACATGTACACATCACTAGAAATTCAATGCTGTGAGAAAACCCACTGAAACTGGAGCATGAAGTAATACCGAAAAACACACACATGCTTTCAAAACAATTACATAAAATTCCAGTGAACGTGTGCCTCCTACAGTTTTCTAACTATGATAAAAACTGGATTGAATGATCAAGGTGAGAGTCACTGATGGTTTTATTGGGTATGGGGGCATTAATGGTCTAGCAGAAGGAATAGATGAGCAAAATCTTGGCTGCAGAGATGTTGCGGTGATTCCCTGCTGGGAGTACTGATTTTGAAAAATAAGTTAGAATTTACTTGGGGGAGTGAGTTTTGTCAGGAAAACAAGTTGGAGGCATTTGAGGTTAGAAGGATTGGGAGAATATGGGTACTGCAGAATAGAATATAAGTTGGAGATTACCTTGTAAGTTTTCTTGACCAAAGGAGTAGAAACTTCCTATTTCTTGGACTCCATTTACATAGTTATGTGCTATGTGCTAACTAGCTTCTGGCAAATATTTACTTAGTTCAGATGTTTACATACATAAAAAGCCATTTACATTTGACTTTAATAGAAACTAAACTGGAAAATACTGGTCAACTAGGCTGTAAGAGAATGGAAACATTTCCATTTAAGGCATTGCGTGAGTTTAATATCAAATTATTCCAAGGAATGTAAGTTTCTGGCATCCATGGTGTAGTCTCAGAAAAGCTCCACCATATTAAAAGGCTTTGCTTTCCAGAATCTCCGGCAAGCATACAGTGATACAACCACAAGCATCACAAGTTCTTATCCAAGAGACTATTCATCCAACAAGTGAGTTTTGACAGGCAATGCATCACAAACAATACCAGAGCTAAACCCAATCTAATCTTCACCTAATACACATGAATATTGTTTCCAGCAATGGATATTGAGTAGGGCCAAGGAGCACACATCCCTTCCTTGTACTGGTTCATTGAAATCAAAGGCTGGATATTCCCCATGAAGTGCAATAGACAGGGGATACTTGCCAGAAGCACACATTGAGAAACTGTGACTGTGATCCCCACAATGGAAAATCATGTGGAACACAGCCACACTTTCTTGGTACATGCCAAATAGTACATATTTGGAAATTCAACCCTTAATTGTATGTCCTCATTACCTCCCTGCAAGACAGCTAAGATATTTGCCAATGGGATGTGGAACTAATTACTGCCACTGCATAAAATTATGTAATTCTTAACCATGGACTCCTGTGCTGACCTTTTCTTAATCAATATCAATTAATTTTACAGTTGGTAATAATGCAATTCATTTAGGTCAGGAATTAATGGTGTTACCAGACAAAAATAATAGGAAAATAGGTTTGTTCTCTAAATCTGCTCAAATCAAAAAATATAGACCATTGATATTCATATCATTGATGCAACAATTATTTCATGCCACCTCGTCAGCTGGAATGGATATTGAAGCCTGGAAAATATCTGGCTGACATGAAACCTAGGAAGAGCTTGAAACATTTTAGAAAATTAAGGTAGTGGTATTTCTGAATTTCCACATCTATGATGTCATTACTACCCTGACTTAAGATTGGCTGTTGTGTCAACGCATTGCATCTTACATGGCTGTTCACTCTTTCAAGTCAAAGTATCCGTTGCGTTGAAGAATTGGCCATCAAATTCAATTTGAATTTCGATTTCTTTACTGGTACAACCATGTCATTATTGGCAGAAAAATCTACTGCAGTGGAGCTTTTGGAGCTGAACTCAGTTATTAACATTTGCTTTCTGTGAAAGTACATATTTATCCATTTGTTGATAAGTTTTTGTTTGAGGCTTTAGCATTCGCTGGATACCCAGATAGCAACTGAGGTAAGTATTTTCCAATCAGTCTAATCAGAGATATTATTACATATCTGTGTAGCTGATGAGTCTTGTAGCCTAGAGGTAAGGACACTACCATTTCACCACCAGACCCTCACTTAATATGAATTCCAGGTGGTTTTGACTTTAAGGAAGCAGCCAACGTAAATGCCAACTGTGACTAAGTAACTTCTAAAACTCAGTAAGTGCACTGAGATGTTTTGTCTCAGCTTAGCAGAACCATGCCACATGCAAACAGGTATGATGTCTACATGTTAATGATGGGTGTTGGAGATTGCCAGAACATTGGTCGGCAGAGACCTTTTTTTTAATCATAGATTTTCACGCGAGGCCTGCCTGGCGACCAAATACATTGCGCAAAATTATAGATATTCCAAATGGGATATAAAAAACAATTTGTGGAATGTTATTTGGTCCCAGTACTCACCATTAGGAATATAAGTTTTCAAGAGCATTCAAATGTGCTTAGCAGATTTATGTTGGCTTTTAGCTCTGAAAATTATAAGAGGCCAAGAACTAGCTGCCTGCTGAGAATCTGAAGCAGTACACAAGGTTTCTTGTGGTTTGGAAACAAATGAGTTGAGTGCCTTGCTTCTTTCCAAAGAACTTCGACATCCAATTAATCAGTCATCTTATTCTTTTGAACAGCTAAAATTTCATTAACCCTTTTCTGTTACCATGATGTGAGCTTTTGAAAAATTTTAATTTTTAAAGGAAGAGGGAACTGCTATGATCACCTCAAGTCCTGGAACACCTTGTTGGACAGGATGGTAGATTTGTGCTCCAGTACTTAGCATTTTGGGAAAAAAGACATCACTGTTGGCACAGACCTTGCTAAAAGTGAGACTGAAACAAAGGCTGGGATTGTGGTGCCCCAGGTGCAGACTAAAAGGCAGGGAAGGTGGAAGGGCAGTATGCCATAAGCACAGTTCTGAACCTTTGCCAAACCGCCTCCACTCCCAGTAGCAATTTCACCTGCAGTAGCGGAAGTGCTGTGTGGCCCACTCACTCAAAGTTGAATTGAAGTCCTTAAATGGCCAATTCATTGTCACTTAAAAGCATCCTCGTGTGTGGTGTGGGGAGACAAGTGGCAAATTTGCAGCCCAGCAGTTTTCGCTGTTCAGGCTGGTGACTGTGCGAGGAGATTGTCTTCCTCCTGTATGCATCTCCAACAGAAGAACATCATTTGGCTCATCATGTTTGTGCCAGTTGATAAGGGGTTTGCAATCAGATGCTTCTTCCAAATTCTTGCTTTTGGTCCAGAGCCTGGTAGGAATCAGAGCGTCCAAGTACAGGCCGTTCTGCTATAGTGTGCAAATTCACTGTAACGTGATTGATGAATTGGGAGCACTGTTTCTAAAGTGCAAACCTTTAAAACACACATATTGACTTAATGTGATTGCAGCATCAACACTGTACGCTCTGTTTCTAAAGCGTAATTTTTCTATAACATGGGGTTGCACAAGAACACAACTATCACATTACGAAAGAACTAACTGTATGTATCTAAATGCTTTTTAAATGTGTTGAAGATTTCTTTTCTCTACTAGCATTTTAAGCCGTGAGTTTCAGACTCTCACTACACTTGCATTGAATTTATTTCTCCTAATTATCTCTCATTCTTCTGCCAATTATTTTTAGTGTATGTCCCCTGATTATTGATAACTCTAAGACTATTCTCATCCACTCTATGAAGATGTTTCAGTTTTATACTGAAACTAAATCTCAACTCTGTTCCAAATAAATTTCCTATAGTTTTCCAGTCCTGGCAATACCCTTGTAAATCTCATAAATATTCTCTCTTGAGTGATCACAATGTTCCTATAATTGGTAACTGAAGCTATGTACAGTACTTTCACTGAGGCCTAGGTATTGTTTTATACAGGTCTAGTATAACGTTTTATCTTCCATGCATTGGACAATAAAGAAAAGTGTTCTCAATGCCTTCTTAACCACTTTATCAACATATTCTTCTTCCTTCAAGAATTTGTGGACATACATATCAAGTGAAAGAATGAAGAAAAAACCCACAACCTCTACCATCTTAAAAAAAATAAGGGTTACAGATACATGGGAATACCACTGTTGATGAGTATCTGTCAAAGCCAGACATCATCCTTACTTGGGACTGCATCACTGTTCCTTCTCCTGTCACTGGTTCCATAGCTGGATCTCCCTTTCTAACAGCACTGTGGTGTACCTATTCTAGATGGACTGCAATGACTGAAGAAGAAAACTCACCACCGAGGTAATTACAATGGACAGTAAAAGCAGACCTGCCTAGAGATGCCCAAATCCCATGAATAAAGTTTTTAAAAATTAGAGCCAGGACCCTGGTAAAGAGGTTGAATATCAAAGAGGAGTGAGGAGTAAGCTTACTAAAATGCTTGGTGGATTGGCATTGCCAGAAAGCCTGCTATCAAGACAAGGAATATGAAGGAGCTGAAAATGTGTTGCTGCAAAAAAAAAGAAAAAAAAGGTCCAATTTCTTATTTTTTCCAGCAACACATTTTTAGCTCTGATCTCCAGCATCTGCAGTCCTCACTTTCACCAAGGAATATGAAGGAGCCTTGTACTAACTTGGCTTAGGAGTTTGTAAAGAGCTTGCCAACATAGAAATGCTGCTACCTGAACTTAGCACTCACACAAGCTCTGCTTGTTGCCTTGATGACTTAGTCTGCTACCATCAGAGCAGTAGGTATCATATGTCACAGCAAACCAGAAATCCTTCTTGTAGCACATTGCTAGACTTGCTGAGATATTATCACAGGGAAGAGAATAGGTCACTTTGGAACACAAACCTCATGTCCTCTCATAGGACAACAGAATTCATCCTCCACCTCCACCACACTGTTACACCCTGGGTGTGAGGCAGCCAGCTTAAGACTGCTGCTGCCCATGCTGAGGCTGTGCAGCTTGACGTTGGCCTTTTTTAATCCACAGGCCTGATGAAGGGCCTTTGCCCAAAATGTCGATTTTCCAACTCCTTGGATGCTGCCTGTCCTGCTGTGCTTTTCCAGCACCACTCTAATCTAGACCCTACTTTTTTAATCCACGGCTAGTCTGGGCTATTCTGCAAGTCTCCACCACTGAACATGAGCAGCCTCCTGCCAGCCATTCTGCACCGTGGAATAACATTGTACAGAATCAAGAAGAAGGACACTAGGACAGGAAAAAAAAAAGTAAGATAAGCATTAAGGCAGTTTGCAAGTATGTTTAGTTGATGCTTGTATGCATATGACAGTATTTTATTTGTGGCCAGAGGACACTGCAGTGACAGTAACAGAGAGAAGATAAAGTAGGAACTGTTTGAGATTGCCTTCATGATACCCTTGTTGGATAAGTGGATCACAAAGAGCCTCTCCCTCCCTCCTTCTAGAACACAGAACATAGAACAATACAGCACAGAACAGGCCCTTCGGCCTTCGATGTTGCGCCGACTTGTGAACTATTCTCAGCTCGTCCCCCTACACTATTCCAAAATCATCCATGTGCTTATCTAAGGATTGTTTAAATCTCCCTAAGGTGGCTGAGTTGACTATATTAGCAGGTAGGGCATTCCACGCCCTTACCACTCTCTGCGTAAAGAACCTGCCTCTGACACCTGTCTTAAATCTATCATCCCTCAATTTGTAGTTATGCCCCCTCATACACGCTGACGTCATCATCCTAGGAAAAAAAATTTCACTGTCTACCCTGTCTAATCCTCTGATCATCTTGTATGTCTCCTCTTTGCTTTCTTCCTTCACCATTGCTTCCATCTCTTTATTCTCCCACTTCCTCCTGCTCTTCTGGTCACTGTACATCTAATGATAGGACCTGTTTTGCAGTGATGGTGAGATTGTGCAGTGTGTAGTGGCCCATGACAAACTTTGACCTCTCACTCTGTTGGTACTGCATGGCTTCTGCAGAAGACTCCAATCAGTGGAGGCATTACCTAAGCACTCCAGTGATTGGATTCATCACATTTCATGTGATAACAATTCTGTCATTCTGTGCAAAGTTTCCACATAGTGTGGGTTGCACATCAGATTTATGAGTCACGCAGACATCAATGAGCCCTTTCCACCTCTAACCACCTTCTGGTTTATTGTGATATCTCAATGAGGGTATCATGACTGCTGCCAGAATACTAGGCATAATATGCTGCATAGAGAGTGTGGTGCTGGAAAAGCACAGCAGGTCAGGCAGCATCTGAGGAGCAGGAGAATTGACATTTTAGGCATAAGCCCTTCATCAGTTACACTCTCGACTCTGATCTCCAGCATTTGCAGTCCTCACTTTCTCCCATAGTATGCTGCATGATATGCTACTTGTGGTCACACGTCATCTGAACATTTTCAGAGTAAAGAGATTCCTGTTGCGGTGTATCTTAGCATTGAAATGCAGTGCTCATAAAATGACAAGTGTACTACCAGTAGCACCCTGCACTATGCAGAAGCCTGAAATCCAGGTAGGGGTCTGAGCTCCCTTTCTGCTTCCTTCTGAAGTGAGAGAGTGAGATATATTTCAGCTGTAATAGAACAGAGAGCTGCAGTGACCTCCCTTATTGCAACAATGATTTGAGGATGCCGGTGTTAGACTGGGGTGTACAAAATTAAAAATCACACAACACCAAGTTATAGTCCAACAGGTTTAATTGGAAGCACTAGCTTTCGGAGCACTGCTCCTTCATCAGGTGTTGTGTAATTTTGAACTATTGTAACAATGGATGGCAAACTGGGAGGTGTCAAAAATATCACTAGCTCCAGTTTGGACGAAATAAGATACATAAAAAAACTGCAGCAACAGTCACCATCACAGCCATTGGCATTGCTGCCCTCACTCTGCACTGAGGCTGCTGTCATGGCAGACGGAAGTGGGAAGTTTCAGTGAGCGCCCTCCTACTGAAGCACATCTGACATACATTTCCTTGCTGAGGCTTGGATAGGGGAAATGCTCGCTGGAGAGTGCTTGGCGGATGTGGCCTCATATGAGACCTCCTCTGTCCCTCTCCTCTCTTTTCTGCTTCTTGTCATCTGTCATTCTTCTTGTCTGCTGGAGACATGGGAACGCAGACATCTGGTGGAAAGCGTTCTGTGAAAACGTCTGGAAGTACACAGTTCTTCAGTAAATGCTGCACCACTCCCTGTAGACTTCAACAAATTTGTGCAATTCTGGAAAGCTCAAATGTCTGCAATTACAGTTGCGACCAGGAGAAATCAATCAGCAACCAAACTGAACCTAGTTCATGATCCCTGTAGATGGGACTGTTGAGGAGACCTTCATGCTGCTGAACATGTGCTCAGCTGTGCACAGTTAAGGGAGGTCATTAGCTGTTGCATTGCAGCTCTGGTGTCAAATCAGCATTACACCCTGGTTGATATCACAATCTGCCTATTCTGTGTACTCCCGAGCTGGTTTTCAAGGAACGTGCTAATGCGCTCTTAAAACTGCAATCAGCAAGGCCAGCTCCAAACGTGTTCACATACATCACATGTACTGTTTTGAAGCCAAACATCTCCTGTAACCCCAACAAATCTGCCAGTTTGTGGTTCATTCAATCCAGCTTCAATCATAAATATCCACCAATAGGTAGGAAACTTGAACGCTGAGCCACTAAATATTTTTTGATCAAATACTGATGTTTCAAATAGGTGAGAAGGGTTAAACATCAGCCATTCTAATACAGAGTGTCAACCTGGTCACCAAAAAACAAGAGAAGCAATAGAAGGACGTAGCACAGAAAATGCAACACAAAGTGTTTTTTAATTTGCCTGTATGATGGCTACCTGGGGTTTATGAGCAGGAAAATCACATAATTGTACTTGAATCAGCAACAAACGTGACCTGCTGGCTCACAGCCATTTCATAATGAGTTACTGAAATGATTAAAGAAGAAAAATATTTATCTGTTCAATTAGACAGGATTCAATTTCAGTTATTAAAGCGAAATAGTACAATGTAACACAACTTGTTGAATGAATGGAGATTTTCTTCTCACTCTGAAGAGCAAGCTTTATCAGGTTCAACGTTTCTGAAAATTGTCCATTCTACTTGTAAGTCTTTTCCAGCTTTTAATTCTAAATTTTAGGAATCTCAGTGATAAACCTATGGATATAAAAGCAATGTTTGCTCAAAGATGGTTGTGTGCACTGTGTAAGTCAAGGGTCAAAATCAGCCACAAGAGGACAGAAGATGCTGGATAAACCTAGCAGGTTTGGTAGCAACTGTGAAGAGAGGAATGGGATAAATGTGTGAATGTGTGGTGACTCCTCTTTGGAACTTCCTGTTTTAATTTCAGATTGCAAGTTCCACAATATTTTGCTTGTATTGTCAGAATCATTGTTGTCTATTCAAAAATCTGTGTTTGGTTTGAAAATTCCTAACACACCTGGATTAAAGAGATTTTTTTTTTGAGCACATTGTGTACATAGCCATAGAGCAACATCGTATTTTGGATGTTAAATTACTGTAATCATTTGTATTCAGTCGCTGGCAAGGAGCCTAAAGTTAAACCAGATTGACAATTCTGTTGCTGTCAAACTGCAATAATGCAAATCCTTCATGCCAGGTATAATCTGACTGGTAAAGCTGTTGAACAGGATGAACTTCACAAGCCCTTACATTAGCACTTCTCAATTCATGAAACTGAAAAGCATAGAGACACAGCCAGTGGCAACCAAAACTTTGAATACGATAGTGAACAGTCCCATGGGATTCAACTAGTAAATGGCATTAAATGGTGAAAACAGAATGCTAAGGTCCAGGATGTAATTTAAATCCTTCCACCCAGTACACACCAAAAGTACACAGGCTGTTAAGTTGGCGAGAGCGACTTAGGCCTATTGATACTGCAACTATTTAAAGTTATTAAAGCAATTTTGTTTGGGAGGACAAGGAAGTATTTGCAGTCGTTGATTTTAAAGCAGAAACACTGGGTTGAATGAGCGTGCAGTTATTTTCTTGCAAATTTACTTGCATCTTTGTTGAATAGAAAATTAAACTCATGCAAATTGCAAACCTTCTGTAAGTGCACTATTTAACATAAACCTTCTGCTTGATCTCAGCTCCCAACTCCCAACTTTCTCCTCCTCTGACCCCTCCACTGACTACATGCAAGAGTTTTGATTGATGTTTCTCCTTCCTTTCAATCCAGACTCAAAATTATTTGGGAAAGGTTTGCCATAGATTTGCAAGAATACTTTATCACATCAATGTAAAGTGTTATCTGTGTTGTTGTGACAATGTTTTTTCCTCAAGAGAAATCCAATCTGGCAATATGTGAAAGGCCTTTTTTGTTTATTGGATTGTAATGTGTGGAATTGTCTGATGTAAATCAATCTCTTCTTCCATGAATGCATTGCCACAAGAGTAGTATAGTCCTTTCATAGACTAAAGAGACCCTTATAAAGGTTTCATTAGGAGTCTATAAATAATCCTTTAGCCGTAAGTGCCTTGGCACACATTTACCTTGTTGATGACGGATTCAGCATCTCACTTAAACTGTTAATTTTTATCAAGTTTTGTATCAAGCACCTGAAACATTGTCTCATTGTCAATTTGTGCAGTGTCAGGCCTGCCTGGTACTGCATCGCTGTATAATGGTCAATTATTACATTAAAATGGTTGATTTTTTTTTATAACAGTTGGTGTCAGTTCCTAACTTTTAACTGTGCAATTACATGAATAATTTTTGTTTTAATATGATCAGACATAAAATGCTTTTATTCATTATTTTAGCAAAGAGGTTAATCATTATGTGGATTATCATTAACTTCTCAATTAAAATAATGGGCAAAAGAATTTGTGTGGCAGCAAACGTTCTCATTGCACCCAATGTTTGGCTAGCTGCTTTCTCAGGTGATGTTCGCCACATGATATAGCATGAGCTGAACTTGGAGTATGCATACTTTCTGGGATAGAGGCAGATTCTCAGTAATTCTGTGAAGCTGTTTTGTGAGTGCCCTGTGAAATAAGAGTCTATTCCAAAGAGCTGTTGCAGGCAAGCTATTCAATAGGTGGGTGATGCTCGATGGAGTGTTGATTATACATCTTTTCAGACTTCATTTCTATTATCTTCCACGGAAAGGAAAACTGAGAGAGGTACTTAATTAGTGGCCCATCAATATTTCTGATTTTACTCTATCACCAAAGTTTTAGAGACTTTGTATGGGGTTACGTCAGAGGATTTACAGTATCTGTTTGAGAGATAACTGCATTTACGTGCTGGTACAAACTTGTACCCATTGCATATAAATTATGCACAGCTAATATGAATAGACAATATAAAAACATTGGAAGACAATGCTTCATTCTCTTACGGTCTCATAATCTTTATTGTGAACGATCATCTAAACAAAAAAAGAGCAAAAAGTCTGTTTTTTCTGTCTTACAGCCTTCTGTAAGCCATTCTTTATTTTTTTCTCTTTTGAGTCCTAACATCTCTTTGTGTTTAAAGTCAGTAGTTCAACTGGATGCTTGTGATTTGTATAGGACTAATCTTGAGAGCGAGTAATGAGCATTTTTCATTTAGCGAGCTGTTGACAAGGCATTTAAACTAATGCTCTTAGAGGGTCATTAGCCTTTTCAGAGTTATTCTGATAGTTAGTGGAAACACTAAAACCCTGTGTCTTCGGGCCCTGATTAGTGACACTTTGATAAAGTCATCTGAAGTTCCTTGGACTGAATTTTCTACCTTTTCTGCTGTTTCTATGGTCACTGTGAAACGACCTGTATTCAGGCTTTTATGCAATCTTTTTAAATGCAGCTCATTTAAAAGTTTTGTGTAATTCTGTGCATAAGATTTCTCACTTGGCCTCAAAAAGTGTATTTATAAACAATGCAACAACAGTGTTTTTTCCCTTCTTCTTCAGTTTTCTTAAAGTGACAGAGATTGACGAAATAGGGCTTTTTTAGTTGACAAAAGATTCAGGAAATCTTTACACTTTTTATTGCCGAAAGTTTCATGAGGGCCAAAGGAAACAAAGACGTTTCTCTTCCACTCGATTTAATAGGAAGGCGAGGATAAAGTTTGGGGGCGAGATATATCTTAACATTCCCTGAATTTTTCTAAGCAGAAAAAATACTATGGCTAATCAGTCACAATCAAATCATTCATGGCTATCGCAGATAGAAGGGATTAATGCATTATGTATTGGATAACGGGCAGACTCAACATTTGAAACACGTGAGAACTCGGTAAAAAAAATAACTGCTGGGAGTTGTTTCACAGGAGATGCGGAGTCAGGTCATTGACTTGATTTTCATGGGAAGACTGACTAAGGACTAGGAGCTTTCAGAGTGTGGGTAGCACAGTATTGACAGCTGCAGTTTTGCGATGGGAGTGTGCAGCATTGTGATATGGTTTGTTGAGAAAAAACAAGAGATGGTCTGAAACAAAGCTGTGAATGGAAACACTGGGCTCTGTGTCCTATCACTTGTTACTGCTTGGTAAATCATCACTTCTCCAATATAAACTGTTACATTGCAAAGGCAGTAAAAAAAGAAACAAGCAAATGTTTATCTGGTTATACAGAAACAAATGCTCTTCTGCATGGTTAAGTGAACTGTTCAAGCTGATTGTTTTTTGTAGCAAGGTATTCTCAGAAGAAAAGCTTGATTTTCTTCAGTTTTATCTCTTAGTGATTATATTAACTGGTTTGTATTCATTGTAGTTCTTGGCTGTGAATTTTTTTCCTTCCATAGGATGATGGGAATTATGGTGAATATGATGACAAATAGGGTGAGAATGGAAAAAAAAAATCAGATTCTCGACATTGCAAAACATGTTCTTGATTTTCCCCTCAATACTTTAGTGATGACTTCAAAATCTTGCCCTGAGTGATAACTGTGCTATTTCTGTGCATTTAAATCTCATTCAAGTTCCAGCTCACCTTGTTTACATCTCACTTTCAATTCTCCACTCCATGCAAATTCCCAGCAAGTAAAAGAGATCTGATAACCTGGTGGCTGCAGCTCATGAAATGCTTGTTCTGACCATGAGGCTCCTACTTATATTGAACGTTGTCACTGCATGCTCCATAGCCAGTATCTTCCTCAACTCTTCATCCTCGCAGCTGCCCATCGGCAAATCATCATGCCTGCTTTAGGACCAACTGAAGACACTATTTCTGGCCTTCAACACTTTGGACACCTATGACTTGTTAGCTTCTGCCAATTCTCTTCACTCACTGGACAGACATACACAGTCAGCAGCAGCATTAGAATGACTGGTGACATCTTGAGTGTGAGGTAACAGAGAGAAGATTTAATTTTTACCTTTGGCATTCACCCATATGGAGCACAGATGTTCGGTGACATCCTTAATGGCATTTGCTGGGCATCCCATTTGACCTGGGACACAGCACTGACTGTTCTGCAGCTTTTATCCATGTTGCTGTGTTTGGTGGAGTGTTCTCCTTTAGTAATCAGTGTACTCCTGTCCACCACCTGTTCCAACTGTACTAGTGTATCCCTCTCCTGAAGTAGGGAACAAGCTTACATTTCCTTTAAGACATTTTCAGATACTGTAGTTTGAGGGGTAGTTCCTGCCTTGCATTGTCTGAAGTGGTATGTAGCTGGACTTTAAATATGACCCCAGAGCTGTGTGAGCTGGAAGGTCCTAGCAGTGGTGAACACTTCCACCTCTCTGGCCAAGTGATTCCTTTGGATACATGCTCGTTAGAGTGGTTACACACTTAGAGATGCAAAGCAGAAAATAGTGTGAGAAAATTTGCAGTGAGGTATGGCAGGTGATGCCACAAATCACTCATCTCTACATATTCAGTGCAAATCTCGCACAACATCTGGTACATTCTAACTAATATCTTTTAAGTTTTTCCAGGTTACTCACACCTTCCAGAATAAAATGTTGTTATGTTATTTCTTATTTTACCTTGAAATTGAAACTATTTTTAAAAAGAGGAAAATAATTGAAAGACGACTACTTCTTCTGAGTTCTAGAGTAGATTCCCTGGCAGATTCCCTGGCAACACTGCTCAATATAAAATGGCCAGAAGTATCCAATGTAAGTCTGGAAATATGAGATTGAAATGAGACGAATTGTGTTTCTTAATTCATGGATATGGATGTTACCAAGAAAAGCAGTATTTATTGCCCATCCTTAATTTCTGTTGAGAAAGTACTGGTGAAGAGATTCTAACTATGGATAAGTGATTATAAACTGTCAATATATAAACAACTAAAACTCAAACCCACTTGTAAACTCTCCCTGACTGAACATGCAGTCAGACACATAGAGGCACAGAAGATTGGATGCTATAGGCAGACTCAGGGGACTATAGGGAACTCATGCAGACTATAGGGAACACTCAGAAGGCAATTCAGTGGTTCCTATCCACTTGGTTTGCAAACATGATCCTTTTAGTGATCAGCGTGCTGCTTCTCAATATTCCTTCAAGTACTTTCACTTGCATGCAGGAGGCACACCGTAACGAGTTCATATTTACAATAGTTTGGTGACTTATTAATTAAAAATCCCATCTGACAGAGGAAAAAAGACTGGCTATCTTCAGGCTTGAGATTCCTTTTAATAACAGAGCAAGAACAGCTTCCCTTCTGATAGTTTCTGTCCCAAGCATTCACACCCTCAAGCTAGTCAGCTGCTTGGGAGTGGCTCCCAGTTGCTGGCAGGCAGGAGGCTTTGTCATTGAGAAATGGTCATAATGTCTTTGACCTATAAGGTACTTGTTGCCAGCTGTATCTTCATTCACACACAGTCTCCTGGCTCCAGCTCATCTGTAACTAGGCTTTGCCCACTGTTTAAACTAACAGACGTGTAAACATAACTTACAGTGAGTCTGACATAACGTCTTTTTAAAAAGTGTAGTAATCCTTCAGCAGTCTTTAGCTTTTAAATCAGTTTACAGTCAAAAAATAGCTTGATACATTTTTAACAAAATACATTATAACACAGCAACATAATAACAAGGAATTTGGCAAAGCAAATCTTTCTCTAATTTTTTTTGATCAGCTGTACTGCTGATTGGACTACAGTTTAAGCCAGAAATGATATTAATGTTCTCAAAATTAATGTTTACATTAGTGAATATCTAAAACTAAAGAACTTGAGTGCTGAAGGCTTTGTGTGTAGTCTGTGCTTTGGTTTTGATCCCAACTCAGAATTGCAGGAGAGAAAACATTCTAAAGACAAGGTTAGTTAGGTCCGAACATGACATACATAACCAGGTATGCTGATGGTACAAAGGTAAGTTAGAAAATAAAGTATGAGGAGGATGCAAAGAGGCTATAAATGCCTGAACACATTAAGAGAATGGGGAAGAACATGGCAGATGGAATGTATCATGGAGTAGGTCAAATGATCAACTTTGGTAGGAAATGTAGAAAAGCAGAATTTATTATGACATTGAGAGATTGGTGAATGTTGCTACTCAAAAAGACTTGAGCATCTTGGTAAATGAATCTCAAAATGATAAGTGAACCTTTACAATAAAGGGATTCAAACTGAGTAGTGATGTCTTATTGCAATTAAAGCCTGGTGAGAATACAGTGTGTGCTTTTGATCCCCTTACGAAAGGAAGAAACACTCACCATTTGGGAAGTGCTCGAATGTTGATTCCTCTGATAAGCAGATTGTCCTTTGAGGAGAAATTGAGTCAGGAGCGTTTGTGTTTTCTCCAGTTTGGAAGAATGAGATGTGATCTCATAGAAAAGCATTCTTTAGGGCCGAGATAGATTAGCTGCTGAGTATGTTTCCCTTTGCTGGGCTTCGAACTAGCAGTAGTTGAATATTGGAGTCCCTTAAAATCTGAATTTTCTTAGTAATGACTGTGCAACATGAAATTTCATTTAACAACAGTTACCAAAGTACTTGCCAAAACTCGAGCATATGAAAACAAAGGGAAGAATCACAAATAAACAGAGGTCATGATGCCCCGTTGAACTCACATCAACAATTCATCTGATGCCAAATGCAACTTATTATCAATGTGTTTTTGAAATTAGGCTGAGAATGACTGGTAAGCTAATTCTCAGATGAGGGCTGACAAGGGGATAATAACCATCCAAATATCTGTCCAATGGCCATTAGCCAAAATAACAGAGAAAATAATCTATCCATAGAAATATGACATAACAGCATATCAGGCTGAGAGCAGCAGTACTCAGGACAGGAGGCGACAGGGGTAACCAATGGGGATAGACCTCTTCCAATGCTAGAATAACCACATGCGGGCCAAGGAAGTTAGAGAAGCCATATCCAAACTGGAAAAACAGTGAAGGGGCCAAGAGAGTTTAAGGAGTCAAATTTCACACTGGAGTAACTGCACTGAGTCTAGGTCAAATCCACGCTGGAAGAACCATTCAGGAACCAAGAATAGAGTACACTCCGGTCAGAAGGAGTTTCTCTCAGAGAGCAGTCTTTAGCAAAAAGACTTAGTGGGCAGCACTGTCCATTGAGTAGTCTCCAATATGCAGAGGAGGAAGACCTTAGCGTTCCCTCGTACCTCAGCTGGAGAGCATGATGCTGCTCCCACCACTTTGCCAAAAGTCTGTAACTCCTCTGGTATCAGTGAACCATATCCAGTGGTCACGCTTGCATACTTTCTTTATCTACCTATCTAATGTATTATATGTAAACTGCTGCTTCTTTACAAACTCAATAAGTTTTCAGGAAATTACTTCTAAATCATTGCCTATCTAATTGTGATCAAGAACCCCTAAAAACATTAAAGGATTGAAAGCATTTAGGACCGTAATGTAGATTAATTTCTTCATTCAAATTATGAGGCAATAAATTTATTCCCCTGAGAGCTGTAGATGGTCAGACATTGAATATATTTAATCCATGAGTATCTTCAATCCAGAGATCAGTAGATTTTTGTTTCTCTTGTTAATTCAAGGATATGGGGATAGTTTCCAAAGGTATATCAGAAGAACTGCCATAATCTTAGCAAATCACAGAACAGGTTCAAGATGACTCACTTCTGCTCTTACTGTTAATGCTCTTTTTATCTCACACTGTATGAAACTTTGTCTTCTACTTTGTCATCTCCATTATGATTGTCACCATTACCTTTAACACCAATGTGTATTTACTTAACATGTCTCTGAGAAAAAATGTCCAAGATGCTTCACCAAGAGAAACATACATGCTGAGCAAAAATAGGTGAGTTTCAAATTGGGACCAAAATCTAGCTCAGAGGTGGTTTTTGCTCCCAATTGGAAATTCACCTGTTTTTGCTCACCACGTATTTTTCTTTGTGAAGCATCTTGGATCTTTTCCCCAAGAGGCATGTTAGGTAAATACAATTGGTTAATGGGGGAAAATGAGTAGAAAGGTAATAGAATGTAGAGAGGAAATTCAAGACTGTGAAACTAGACAGCTGTCGCTGATGGTGGGATGAAGGTTGTAGAGGAAGACAGGAACAGGCTGGAACAGTTCAGATAGTGAAAAGCTTTTAACTTGAAATGTCAGAGGGAGAAGAATCATCTCGAACTCATTGAACCTCCATTCCCAAAGACAATTGAAAATCAAGAATTGATAAGGAGAGATGAACTTGAAACAATCACCATGGAAATGATGCTAGGAAAACCTTTAGACCAAAAGACTGACAAATCCTCAGGACTACATGGCTTTTACCCTGAGGTCGTAAAAGAAGTGACAACACAGATTGTAAGTGCATTGGTTATAATCTTCCAAAATTTGCTAGACACTAGAATGGTGGTCACTACAGATTGGAAAAGATAAATGTAATACCTTTGAGCGAAGGAGGGAGACAGAATCCAGGAAGCTACGAACCTGTTAGCCTGACAACTGGTGGCTCAGTGGTTAGCCCTGCTGCCTCACAGCACCAGGGTCCCAGGTTCGATTCCAACCTCGGGCAGCTGTCTGTGTGGAGTTTGCACATCCTCCCCATGTCTGATGGGTTTCCTCCGGTTTCCTCCCACAGTCCAAAGATGTGCAGATCAGGTGAATTGGCCATGCTAAATTGCCCATAGGTTAGGTGCATTAGCCAGAGGGAAATGGGTCTGGGTGGGTACCTGTTCAGAGGATCGGTGTGGACGTGTTGGGCCGAAGGGCCTGTTTCCACACTGTAGGGAATCTAAAAAAAAACTTTCACAGGAAAATTGCGATAATCCATTGTTGAGGAATTTATGGCAGGGTACTTGGAAAATCACAATTTATTCAGGCAAAGCAGACATGGTTTTGTGAAAGGGAAATTGCATTTAACTAATCTACTGGAGGTTTTGACAAAACAACATCCCTGACAGATAGAGGGGTACCAGTAAATGTATGTACTTTGTCTTCTAAACGACGTGCAGTAAGGTGTAACATCAAAGGTTGCTTCAGAAGTTAAAGAACATAATGGAAAGGTAAAGCTACCATAGCCTTACCAGACCACAGGATTGAACTCTCATTAGAGAGGGATGACTGGTGTTGGTTTAACCCAAGGGTCATCACACCTCAGGCAACGGGAGAGATTGAGAAGGAGAGTTGTTCATGGTAACGCCAACCAGTGTAGAAATTGAACCAATGGTTTTGGTAAAACTTTGTATTGTCAAACAGCCATCCGACCAACTGAGTTAACTAACTCCTTACCTGGCTGGTTGGTTGGTTTGCGGTGCTAACAGCACAGTTTGAAATTCCCACACTGGCTGAGGTCACCATGAATGTCCCGCCATCTGAACCTCGCCCTTTGCCTGAGGCATGATGAGCCCAACAGACCCCTGAGAGTATAGTAACTACATGGCATGGGGGTTGACATAGCAGCATTGCTAAAGAATTGACTAGGTAAAAGGAACCCGAGAGTAGGGATAAATTAGTCTTACTCCAGTTGATGAGATGTGAAGTGTCGCAAGTATAAACAATAAATCCTCGACTATTTACAGTCTATGTCAATGATTGAATGAAGAGACCAAATATATGCTGGTGAAATTTATTGTTGACACCAACATAGTAGGAAAGTATCCAAGAGGAAGTAAAGAGTTTGCAAAGATATACAGTGAGTGGGTAAAAAAATACTTGGCAGAAGAAGTATAACATGGGTAAATATGAACTTGAGCACAATGTCAGGAAGAGTAGAAAGTCCGTGTACTATTTAAATAGAGATAGTACAGGGAGGTACAGTTGGATCTGGGTTTCCTGGTACCTGAAATACATGAAGCTGGTATACAAGTATGACAAGTGATTAAGAAGGCACCTGGAGTGATGCTCATTGTAAGGGGTATCCGGGAAGTTATACAGCAGCTCCATAACGATTTGGTGAGACTACCTTTGATGTACTGTGAACAAATTTATTTTCCTTACTTGGAAAAAACATATATTGCTTAAAAGCAGCTCAAAGAAGGCTCATTCTGGGTTGAAAGGCTTATCTTATGAAGATAGGTTGAACAGATTAGGCATGTATCAACTGGAGTTTTGAAGAACAGGTGATCTTGAGGGGACTGGATAGCGAGAGGACTTTCTGTTTATTGGGGAGACTCAAACTGGGGGAACAGTGTTTACAAAGAAGAGGTCTCCCTTTTAAGCCAAGTGAGATTTTCTTTTCTTTCAGATTTTTGATAAGGAACAGAGTCAGGGGTTAAGGGGAACAGGAACGAAAGTGGAACTGCAACTACAACCAGAGCAGCCGTGATTCCATTGAATGGTGAAGCAGGCTAAAGGGGCCAAATGGCCTCTCCTGCTCCTAAATCCCATGTTCTTATGCACATTATTCAACTCAAATTAAATACTTTGATGTTCAAATTTGAATTGAGTGTTCACTGATATTGTTGGTTGAATATATTTTCTTACAATACTAATTCTGATAAAGGGAAATTATATGTGCACTTAATGCTCTATCTCATTAATTTGTGAAAATGGATTGTTGTTGGGTAATTTTATGGTGCTATGAAGAGCCTCTGCTTTATCTGGTGAAAGTTGCTGTGGTTGAGTAAAGTTAGGGTGACCAACCATCTGGACAGTCCAGTTTTTAGATGGTCTGTATAGTGTGTTAGAGTCAACTCGTACTAGACGTCCTGTTGTGGTCTATACTTATTTTCAAGTCTCTGGGGAAGCATTTGAAACTAAATGATTTGTCCTGTCTGCCTGTAAAGACAGGCTGGCCTTTCGTGTGTGTGCCTTGTGAGACCCTCACACGACATCACTACATTGTTAACCGCGCAACAAGCATAGACGTCAAGATTCACTGATATACGCTGCTCTCAAGTAGCCTTCGTGAGGAGACAAAACAGCAAGCTGGTTAAATAGTCTTCCTGCCTATGTCTTCCATTTATTCTGAAACTGGATGTTGCTACCTATTAGGCAGTCTCAACATTTCTATACACAGTTCCTGATTAAAGGCATCACTTGATATAGTATTCTTGATGTCTATCAGAGCCACGCTGAGCAAAGCACTGTTAAAGGCCAATCTCATTATTATCCTAACATAGCACATTTCTGGGTTCTGATATCAATGGTTTCTGAGGTGACCTGAGCAATGTGATCTGCTGACAGGCAGCCAATTAACAGGCTGACCCTGGGTTTGTTGTCCATGATGGATGGGCTACACAGTTGGGAGAATAAGTTGAGCTGCTGGAGGCTGTAGTCTGGTGAGGTTATCAGTAGGTAGCGGGCAGGATCGTGAGGGTATTTCAAAGTGGAGTCTTGAATATTTTATAAATATAGTACAGCTGCAACTGCTAGACCATCATTGCAGAGGGAACCACTTCACATGATGCGCTATAACCTTCAAAACATTACAGCTCCAGTTTTATGGGCTTTAAAAGGAAGGTAGAAGGTTTCCTCTTTCCTTCAAATTGCCGATAGGGTTCTGCCTCCTGCCACCAGCACCCCATTCCCATCAACAGTGGTTAATCAGTTTTAATTAGCTAGCTGCAGTTGCCATGTCGCTAGCTGCTTCTGGTCAGACCCTACCTCCAAAACATCTGCTCAGTGACACAGCAGGCCATTCAGGAATGTTCTGCCTTCCTGTTTCCAACATTGCCTCAGCAAGGCTGATGAGATTCTTGTCCTAACCTGCTTCTCCCAATCACCAAATAAATTGTAACAGACTGACAGCATCATTAGTGATTTCAGCCCTGTACAACACGACTGTAAATTGGAGGGATAAACTAGTGATTTCAGGATCCACTGGTGCACAGAAATAGATGACTTCAACTCTTTCTCACAAGGCAATTGGAAGTCCACCTGAACTGTCTCTCGTTCGTGAACTTTCAGACCTGTTTCTCACATGTAAATCTACCTTTGGTTGTTCTGTGAACCAGATGTGCACCTCACAATGCCATTCTGTACTCAACCACCAATGCTACATATTGCCACAGTTTTAGATTAGATTAGATTAGATTAGATTACAGTGTGGAAACAGGCCCTTCAGCCCAACAAGTCCACACCGACCCGCCGAAGCGAAACCCACCCCATACCCCTACATTTACCCCTTACCTAACACTACGGGCAATTTAGTATGGCCAATTCACCTGACCCTGCACATCTTTGGACTGTGGGAGGAAACCGGAGCACATTTCATCATGTGTCTCCTCAAACTATATCTCAAACTCCCTGTGTGTATCATTCTTACACTTTGGTAGCACTATAATCAGTCTCAAATTTATGCCAGTTGTCTGCATATAGTATTTTTTGCCTATCTTTCTTCCTGCACTAATTTTCCACCTTCTCTAACTCAATTATTGTTTATTGGTTTTTATCTCCATTGTTCATATTTTCCATATGGTCTCTCTGTCCAATAAACCTATTTGATTTTTTAATGTCTAGGATGCTGCCTTGTGACATTATACAACTTGATTCACTTCTAAATTGGGGTGTGCATCCTGATCATGTCACTGTTAATAACTTAATTAGGCACCTCCATTGTGGACTGAGCGACATTCCTTACCCTAACTTCAGGTAAACCAAAATGGTGGGAACAGCACTGATTCCCCCAATATCGTGTTAGCCCTCCCTGCCTGCAGTGTTTCTGCCATGTCAGTGGGAGAGGGCAAGCTGCTTTTTGAACTTCTGATTCTTCCTCCTCCTGTTCTCATGCACACGTCGTCTCATTTAAAGGTATGTAATCTGAGCAATATCATTTGTTCTTTTTTCTTTGATGTACTGAACATTTCCAATTACTTTATTTAAAATATTGAATATTAAGAATGTCTGAAAATTCTGTTTCTTTGTCTTACTTTGTGAAGAGCATGTCTTTTTAAACAGCAAAGTGCAGGCAGTACCTGAAGAGTTAATGGGTAACTGGTTTGATAATTTTTACAGGCGCTTTTAAAAAACAATGCTGTGCAAAATCCTGTTTCTATTTATAAAGAAGCTCTTGGTATTCTTGATCATTATTTCCTTCCTTTCCATGGATTTAAGTTGACAACAAATCCGAAGAAAATACTGGAAAATGGTACTGGAGATAAACCTCTGGAAATAAGTAGTAAAATAATGAACATTGTCTCAGGGCTGATATTTCATCCACTTTTAATCTATTGATTACATTTTGCAGAACAAAATGTTTTAGTAATGCAAATAATGTGGAGAAAAATATTCTAAAATACATAACATATTAAAACAAAATGATATGCTTAGTGTGATTCTGCTAATCTCATTTTGGAGAATATCAACAACTTGTAGACTACAATAACTCTGGTACTTAGAGGCTGCATTTGGAGATATTTCCTCTCAGAAATACTATCCTATTAGCATCCAAAATTTAATTCCACTTATTCACGATGCCCAAATGGGAGAACTTTCTATAGAATATTCAAATTGCTGGTTCTTTACAAATGATAACACGGTTTTCATTCTGTACACCTGCAAACATTTTTTACTCTGCTTAAAGTTTTCCAAATAAAAATACTGAAAATTCCACATGGACTTTGTGTTTACCTCATATGTACTTCACATTCACTCTCTAGGTCAGTGGACAAAAGGCAAAATTTAGGGACCTTGTGATTAACTAGCAGAATCTGAATATCTTTGCAGTGCAGAGGTGTCCACTTCTTTTCCAGCTAGAATCATAGTATTGCATTGTTGTGTTATCTGGAATTAGTGCAGAGTGACAGGCAAACCTTTTTGTTGCTCATCAATGATCTTTGTTCACTGACAGATAATTAAGAGGCCATTGATTATTGGAAACTACCACTGAGGGAGTCATTCGGAAAATTTAAACTGATTTTCTAACTTGTCATTGTTAGACATGTTTGGGGTCATTTCAACCCCAATGAAGCACCAGTCACAAATATTTTTCCATTTCTTGGGAGGGTATGATAATTATGATGAAATGACTTCATTAAGAAGATTTATTTATTTATTTACCATCTGAAATAAATTAATGTATTTGTACTGGAACTGTAAAGTAGCAAATAATTTATTCAAAACACTTGGTAAGCCCTGTTAAAAATTAGATAGCCATACAGCAGATTGTCACCTTTCTTTTTTACGTTGTATCTCCTTAATGTCTTTTTTGGAATGTTTTTAAGAGAAAGCATTTGAAGAGGAGAATGTTGATAAAACAGACACCATAAATTAACAGCAAGACCTCTCTGCCAGTGATATTGGCCGACTAGTCATACAGTTTAATGGTATATATAATTGTAACAGGATAATCTTGCATGCTCAAATGTATGGTTGTTAATATTGTATTACTGAAATTCAAAGCCAGAGAATGAAAATAATGGTCACAATTCACAGCAATAAAGTTATTGGATGTAACCACGTCTGAACCCAAATGTACCTTTTTATTTATCTCTCAGATTTTCCTGCTTATCTCTATTCCCTGCTACCCACCCCCGAGTAGTGTTTGAGGCAAAACTGGAATTATGTCACTTTTTGGTGATCAGGTTTTTATTAGCCGTATTTAAAAGCTCCATAGTGATGGATCATAACAACATTTATGTGCTTGCGTCTGGGACTGTATCATTTAACTGTTTTGCTTTTTGGGTCTTGTTAAAGAGCCATCTTTTATTCATTTATGACAATGAGGCAGTAATCATTACCATCCAGCAATGTCATTCCTGTTTTAAATTTATTTTGCTTTTTATTAACTAATAAAGTAACCTCATCAGCATGCAAGCTTTAAAGATAAAACGAGGAACGGAAAATAGAGAAAGTAAATGAAAACAAAATGCTAGAAATGCACAGCTGGCCCATCAGCAAATAAATATGGGGAAAAGTAATATTTTAATTAATCTTTTTTATTTATTCAGGTGCTCTTAGACCTGTTGCGTGCTTTTTTCATTTTCTGTTTTTGATTTTAAAATTGAAAACACTTGATTGTTTTGAAGAGAGACCTCACCATCACCAACCCAGTTTAATTTTGATCCATTTAATTCTGCTGATCTTCAGCATCCTTCATGTTTCTCACTGTTTCTGTTGTGCTTTATTATGAATTTCAAAAACTTTATCCCCCCAACACCCAACCCTTCCACCTTGGGCTAACCAGTTCCCTTTTCGGGACACAGTTGCCTGGGTATACACTGCGATTTGGTAACTTGGTTAATGCAGGCGTCCTTCATGAGTAAACGGTGATAGCCAGCAATCATAGCAGAACCCAGTCATGTCCTGTTCGATTTGGGCACCCATGAATTTTCCAGCAGCACTTACTGGAGCCCAGCTGAGTTTGTCCTTTCAGACTGAAGATACCCAAAAGCTAATGGTGGTGCAATTACTGCTGTCCTGGCTGAGATCACAGGCTGGGATCAATCTGGGACATGCTTTGTGTGCCCTTCCACAATGCTTTTGTAAATGAATAACAGGCTTTTTTTTAAGGAATCACAAAATGCAATCACATGACTGCATTAACATGCACACAACTGGAATTTCACACTTGCTAAGTCATTGAATCAAATGACCATAATTACCTGTGAAAGTTCAGACTACTCACTTCCCACACCTTCATCCACCTATTGTTTTCTCAGCTACCTTCCCCCCAATCCCGCCCATCTCTCATTTATCTCTCAGCCCCGGCCCACAAGCCAAATTCCTGATGAAGGGCTTATGCCCGAAATGTCGATTCTCCTGCTTCTCGGATGTTGCCTAACCTGCTGTGCTTTCCCAGCAACACACTCTCGACTCTGATCTCCAGCAACTGCAGCCTTTACTTTCTCCTATCTTCTGCATATATCGAGCTTAGTTGCGTCAGATGTTTCTCAGAAACAAAAATGTCACAGCATTATTCAAAACCAACAAAACAATTATTAGATCCTCAGAGTGTCTGAATTGGTAGGTTGTGTTATGAGGTGTCAGCTTCTGAGCCACAGAGACCAGAAAGTGATAGGTTTGATACTCAATCAGTTTGCATCCATCTACTCAATTCTGTTAGCTTCACACTGAAGGGCTCAAGAACTGTTCACAGTAGCTACCAGAATAGGAGGGAACAGAATCAGCCAGGGTCCTCCTTTGCAATTGCAAGCCTGCTTGAGCAGACTTCAGGTTAGACCAGAATCAGTGATACCATAGCCTGACGAGTCATTGTCCAAGACCAAATGATAATTCGACATTTGGGGAAGAAAGCAGACCATTATGATCTCCACAGCGGTACCTGACAACAGCTTCACTGTCAAGGTACTTTTCTTGGCAATGACAAATCAGCATTCAGTTTCAACTTCCTATTTCTTGATGGACTGCCTTGATCATGTTCACGTAAAAATCACTGCAGGTTTAAAATTTAAATTAATTTGCCATTTCTTAGACTACTTAATTGGCCCAAATTGCTTTCAAGTCTGTTTCAAAAGTGATTATACACTGAATAAGTTTCAGAGTTGATCGGAGTGTGGAAACTAAGAGAGAACAATTAGTGATAACACCAGGGTTAGCAGTACAGCCTAGAGAATTACAAATTAATAGGTGAAGTCAGAGCAAAGGAGAAAGAAACACAGTCTCAATCAAAACTAGAGTGCATATATGTGTATGCAGAGAGTATAGTAAGAAAGATTGGTGAGTTACAAGTGCAGGTTGTTATTATGCTGTGGCAATCACAGAACTGGCTCAAGGAAAGGCAAGCCTGGTGGTTAAATATTCACTTTCACCCTGTTAAATATCCACAGTTGGTGGAGAGCTGACCTCAGTGGGGCCAGGAAGGAATGGGGCAAGATTGACTGGATTGAGAGATTGGTTAGAAAATCTGTAACTGAACAGTGCCCAACATCAAAGAGGTGCTGGTTGTGTGTAGTCAAGATCTGGTATCTCAACAGGGAAAGGTAGGACAAACAAATTCAGAGCTCCCTGGATGACAGAGGAGATGGAAATTAAGATGTGGAAGACAAAAGTATGCTTTTGACAGGTCTCAGATAGAAAATACAGTTGAGAACCAGAGGAAAGATTCAGAGCAGAGATGTCAAAGCCAATAAGAGGAATTATTAGAGAGACTCAAAATCTTTTATAGGCATGTAAATAATAGAAAAGTGGCAAAAGGACAACTAGAACTAATCAGAGACTGGAAAGGGAATTTATACATGGAAGTAGTGGGCATGGCTAAGGTGTTAAATATGAACAGTGCATCTCTTTTTACCAAAGACGAAAATGCTACCCAGGCTATGGTGACAGAGGAGAAAATTCTGGCACAAGAAAGGTTCAGAATTGATAAGGAAGAATAAATTCTTGGCACTTAAAGTTGACAAGGTATCATAATTGCTTTCAAACCCTGTTTCAAATGTGATTATGCAACTGGATAAGAATCAGAGTTGACAAAGAATGTGGAAACTAAGAGGGATGCACTCAGATGAGCAACATCCAAGGATTTTGAAGAAAGTGTGAATTGAAATTGCAGGGAAATTGACCACTACCTTTCAGATTTTTGTAGACTAGGGCAAGGTGCCAGAAGACTGGAAGATTGTAAATATTAGAACATTGATCAAGAAAGGTTTTAAGGACAAGCCCAGAAATTACAGATCAGTTGGTTTAACTGCAGTAATGGAGAAGCTTCCAGAAATAATTATTGGTGTTAGAATTAGTGGTCACGTGGGAAAAGATGGGTTGGTTAGGAAGAGTCCACGTGGATTTCTAAAGGGAAAGTTATATTTATCTAATTTGCCGTTGTTTTTTGAAGAACGAACAGAAAGGCTTTGTGAGCTTAATGATGTTGATAGATGCACTTTCAGAGGGCATTAGATACAGTGCCACACAATGGTTTTGCCAGGAAAGTTATAGGTCATGGAATAAATGGGGCAGTAGCAATGTGGACACAAAATTGACTGAGTGATATGAAAAAGAGTGTAATGGTCAATGGACAGTTTTCAGGCTGGAGAAAGCTTTATCGTGAAGTATCCCAAGGGTTCATATGGAGGACTTTGGTTTCCTTTATATATGTAAATGATCTAGACGCTGGTGTCCAGGGAACAATTTAAGAGTTTCCAGGTGACTCTATGCTTGTTAGAGTTGTAAATAGTAAAACTTCAAAAGGACGAAGACAGGTTGGAAGAGTAGGCAGACAGGTGGCAGATGGCGATCAATACAGAGAAGTGTGAGGTGAACATAGAACATAGAACAGAGAACAATACAGCACAGAACAGACCCTTCGGCCCATGATGTTGTGCCGAACATTTGTCCTAGCTTAAGCACCCATCCATGTACCTATCCAATTGCCACTTAAAGGTCACCAATGATTCTGACTCTGCCACTCCCACAGGCAGCGCATTCCATGCCCCCACCACTCTCTGGGTAAAGAACCCACCCCTGACATCTCCCCTATACCTTCCACCCTTCACCGTAAATTTATGTCCCCTTGTAACACTCTATTGTACCCGGGGAAAAAGTTTCTGACCGTCTACTCTATCTATTCCTCTGATCATCTTAAAAACCTCTATCAAGTCACCCCTCATCCTTCGCCGTTCCAACGAGAAAAGGCCGAGAACTCTCAACCTAGCCTCGTACGACTTCCTCTCCATTCCAGGCAACATCCTGGTAAACCTTCTCTGCACCCTCTCCAAAGCTTCCACATCTTTCCTAAAGTGAGGCAACCATAACTGCATACAGTTCATCATGTGGTTGTGTTCTATAACGTCCTTTTGGGAAGGAAAC
>NC_057741.1:8415713-8485941 GCF_004010195.1 Chiloscyllium plagiosum
TTGGTGCCAATGTGCACCACGACTTCTGGCTGCACACCCTCCCCCTTAAGGATTCTGAAGATACGGTCCGAGACGTCTCGGACCCTGGCACCCGGGAGGCAACAAACCATCTGAGAGTCTCGCCCATGTCCACAGAACCACCTGTCTGTCCCTCTAACTATAGAGTCTCCTATAACTAGCGCTCTCCACCTCTCCCCCTTTCCCTTCTGGGCCTCAGAGCCGGACCTCGTGCCAGAGACCGGGTCACTGCAGCTTACCCCTGCTAGGCCGTTCCCCCCCAACAGTATCCAAAGGGGTATACTTATTGTTGAGGGGAACGACCAGAGGGGATCCCTGCACTGCCTGCGTCCTCCCCTTCCCACCTCTAACTGTTACCCAGCTACCTCTGTTCTCTGGCGTAACTATTTACCAGGTGACTGGTAGGAAGAACATTGAAAGACAATATAAAATAGCAGGTACAATTCTAAAGGGGGCGCAGGAGCAGAGGAACCTGGGCGTTTATCTGTAGAGATCACTGAAGTTGGCAGGACAGGTCAAGAGCAGTTAATAAAGCAGACCGTTTCCTCAGCTTTATTAACAGGGGCATAGAGTACAAGAGCAAGAAGAAAATCTTAAACATGTATAAAACACATGAGACCTCACCTGGAGTATCAAGTACAGTTCTGGGTATCTATTATATGAAATATCTGAACGCATTGGAGAGAGTGCAGAAGTGAGTTACAAGGTTGGTTTTAGGGATGGGAATCTTCAATTATGAGGATTGATTGAAGAGGTTTTCCTTAGAGAGAAGAAGGCAAAGAGGAGATCTAATAGAGGATCTCAAAACCTTGAGCATGCTTGATAGAATAGGCAGTAGGCAGAAACTGTTCTCACTTGTAAAGGGATCAGGAACAAGACGCATGAATATAAAGTGATTTGCAAAAGGTGCAAATGTGATACGGAAATAGTGTATGGAGTGCACTCACTGGAAGTGGAGTGGAGATAGATTCAATTGAGGCATTCAAGAGGCCATTGGATAATTATTTGGATAGAAATGGTAGGCAGGGATATAGGGAATAAGCAGGAGATTGGCATTAGGTAATGATGCTTATTCAATGAGCTGGTCTCGATCCAAATATTCTCCTTTGTGCTGTAAGACTTCTGCGATGATTTATTTTCTCACAGGCTGCCAATTCCAAAATGAAGTGTAAAATTAATCTGGGCACAGAGAAGTTGAAGACATCTCAAATTATAAACAGAGCATAACCTTTGACCATTGTTAACAAGGGAGTTGGGATTCTTTTTGTAATAATTTTACATTTTCTAAAATGCAACTGCTTCAGATTTCAGTCAGAGACACAAAGTAATTTGGAAGAATTTGATGGTTCAAGGTGAAAGGGGGAAGTGGATGGCATAGATATGTTCCTGAAGTGGGTCTTCCTAATCAGTGTACTGTGCTTAATTACTGTGGGCTTGTGCAAGTTACAATATGTGTAAAACAGGGTGATCGGTGTGATTAATATCAACCAAAATTAGGATGAATCAAGAGCTTAGTGGCTTTAGAATTAAATTGAGATTTGGATATGTGAGGAAAGTAAGTAGAAGTATTTACAATTTTATTTTATAATCAGCTTGTGCCTCTTGTATTCCAAGTTTGAAAACATCTCACAGTGGTGCTGGTGTATTTGTCTTAGCAAACCGGTCATTCTGAAATGTTGAACAAGCTGAATGTTATGAGGGATGAGATGCAACACTGATGTCATGATTGGCCGAGAAGCCAGCAGAACTCATCCAGTGCTGATTTCAAATGCAAAATACAAAGTTCCCTCCAGCGTGAAGGAAATGCACAGCATTGTTTTCTTGCCAAACCTTCCGATTCCCAGTCCCCTTGTGTGCTGCCATGTTTTTCTCCCCTGCAGAAATCATGGTTCCTTTGGTCCTCAAGGCTTTCTGTGGTAATATGGCAGTATCTTCCCATCGTTGAGAACCAGTTAATTACTTACCTTGCTGTTCCCTACAGTCCCTTTGCCTGTCTGTACTTCTTGCCAAAGAGTCTTAAAAGAGCAGAGAAAATTTATTTTTTTAAAATGGCATAAAATAAATTCTGTCTTCAGTCTTCCAAATATTCTTTGTCACGTGCTTTCCTCAATGAGTTGTTACATGAATTCATTATGCATTAACAATTAGAGGTTTATTAATGCAGACATCATATTGAGTCATATGTTATTGTAATTTATAAGTAGCCTCCTGTTGTTGTGCTAATGGCATATAATAATTGGAAACAAGTTGCTTGCCTCAGAGGACAGCCCTCCAATAAATAGCGAAGTATAAATTAAAAAGCCTGACAAACAGAAACTAATATTAAAAAAAACTTCCAAAATCTCAAATGTTGGTTATAAACTAGATGAAATGCATTTTATGACCAGACTAACAGACTTCAAATTCAAGTTGAATTTGAATTGAAAAGCAATTTGAATATCAGTTGCAAACAACAACCATGCATCTGGAAGGTATATTAACTTTGAGCATCATCCTGAGATTAAGCCATAAATAGAGCTACAAGACCCTGGAGCACATAAACAACAAGATGTTCCAGCAGTGGATTTTAAGAGGAGTAGAACAAGTTGTTTAAAGTGCCATTAATACAGAGCAATCAGCTTGAAACTTACATACCAGAGACACCTACAAATTCCAGCAGACTGGTTTGAATTATAGACCCAGAAACACAAATGGTTTGAATCCAAGACAAGCAAAGGCCACAAAAAAGATCAGTTCAATCCAATTCAAAAAAAAGTAAGAACAAAATGTGAATAGATTTACAAAGACAGCAAAACTTGATAGTCAGATAGTTCCACAGAGCCAACATCTGACAAAGGTTTGCAGCAATGAAAATATTATTGCTCTGCTAATACCACATACCACAAGAAAACAAAGAAGTTTCCAATTTCAGTCAGTTTTGATAAAGTCTGTGAAGAACGCAATTTTATATATACGTGATCCCAATGCAGAGAGAACAGTTTGGTGACAGAATATGTCCGCTGATCCATCAGACTAGCTGCACACTGACAATTAACTGGCCTCCTGCTCAATTTGCCAGTCCTAATCCGTCATTGATTTCGAACCCTGAAAGAACTCAAGAATCAGCAATGTGTTGTAAATAAACCTCTGCCATAGAATGTACACCTTGTAGGGAAGCATCAATCAAAGACTACATAAAATGTGAAAGTGAGGACTGCAGATACTGGGGATTAGAGTTGAGAGTGTGGTGCTGGAAAAGCACAACAGGTCAGGCAACATTCGAGCAGCAGGAAAATTGATGTTTGGGGCAAACGTCCTTCATCAGGAATCAAAGACTACAGTCTCTTGCTCAACATCAGCAAAATGAATGAGCTGGTCATTGACTTCAGGAAGCAGAGTACAGGACTCATCCTTGCCTGTATCAGTGCTGCTGAGGTGGAGGTGGTCGAGAGCTTCAAGTTCCAAGGAGTAAATTTCACCAACAATTTGTGTGGTCCAACCATGATAACTCTCCACTCAAAAAAGCACACCAACACTTCTACTTACTCAGAAGGCTAAGGAAATTCAGCATGCCCATAATGACTCTTACCAATTTTTATAGATGAACCGCAGAAACTGAGCGATCTGAATGTGTCACAGCTTGGTATGGCAACAGCTCTCCCCAAGACAACAAGAAATTACAGAGTTGTGAATGCACCAAGCAATCATGTAAAGCAATGTTCCTTCAATTAACCATGTTTACACTTCCCACTGCATTGGGAAAGCAGCCAACATAATCAAAGGCCCCTCCGACCCCAGTTATACTCTTCCACTCTTGTCCATTGGGTAGAAGTCTACAAAGGTTTGAAAACACATACTAACAGATATAAAAACAGCTTCTTCCCTACAGACTTATGAATGGACCTCTTATGTATTAGAATTGATCTTTCTTGGCACTTTCTCTGTAGCTGTTATACGATATTCTGCTTCCTATTCTATTACCCCTGATGTATTTATGCAAGGTATGATTTGTTTGGATAGCATGTAAAACTATACTTTTCACTGTATCTTGGTACATGTGACAATAATAAATCAAATCGAAAATCAAATCAGATCACTTTCAAGGGAATTGCATATATAGATTTTTCCTTTAATTATTTTAACCTGGTCAACTGTACATGTTTAATGCAGTTTAGCAGTGGGAAAGCATGTACCCAATCCATGCAAACATTGGCATCAATTTGCATCTTGGTATTAACCATGTTTTATGTATTACAGTTCATGCCTCTCTATTTTAATGTGAGCTATGCTGAATCTAGTTCAAATAAGCACCCAGGCTAATTTCTGTATGATATACAATATAATATATAATCTCTGTATATATAATCTGAATTGAGCTTTTTTCAAGATGTTTTGCATTGAACTCAACAATTTATTCAACGGCAAATATCTTACATGAACCCTGTGAGAAATGGTTAGAATATGTGAATTTGTGTATGCCAAGCAGTGACAGTACTACAGGATCATGGCTGCTTTGCCACACTCAAGATTAAGATTTTTTGAAAGATCTTATTGGTAGATGCTACAGAGAGATGAGAATGTCCCCATAAGGAAGCAAAAACTTTGCCATGACTGTGACCTCTATCTCCACGCTAAATCATCATCCTGCCAGGGTTTATGTTTGGTAATTAGGTGACTATTTGGGACTTGCAAAGTTTTTCTGGGGTCTATTAAACCAGACCTCAGCAAGGATAAGGAGAAATTGAATCACGTGGCAGCATTTCTGTGCATATTTACCGTCATTAAGCACCTTCCGCTGTGAAGTATCTGAAAATATTCTGGAGTGTTTTAGTGCCTTTACAAAATAGTATTATCTTATCTGCACAGGGATAGCAGAGGTGTAACGGACTTATTCACACAAAGGCTGTGAAAAGGAACGGGTTCAACAGTGACAGTAGAGGGATGGAGTTTTGGTGACCAGCAGCATAAAATTGGAGGAGGGTAACTCCTAATTGGCTGCTGCTGTGCTCACCATTCAATTAAAGGCAGTTGATGGGCTCCTGCTGCTGCTTGTCCAGTCATGGGCTGACAGATCTAGGACTTTGGCAGCCCTCACAAGGAGAGCTAGGGACTTTTAAGGCCACAAGAGCATCAATATGCAAGAACCTTGCTGGCCAACACGGAGAGGCTGTACTGAAGACAACCTAAATCTAATGCTGACATTAGAATGTTGTGGCCTTTCATCCATCTGAATCCTCATTTGGGCAAAGGTCTTTAGCTCTTACAGTACTTTCCTATTTGGCTCTCATGAGCTGGTGGTCTCTGCACAAGACAGAGATCACTGTGCCAAAAGGAAAATTCTAACAATACCAGAATAATTGCTCCTAACTGGGGCCTTGACTGCTCAGAATGGCTGCTTTCCTCTGTGCAGTGGACTGCCTATTCTCTTACTAGCAAAGGTTTCTCATTAGCAATAAAGCATTGGGACCCATCCCAAAACAGTTCTCTGCTATTTTCCTGACCCAACGTCTAACTCCAACCCTATCTGCGTATGTCAGCGGAATGAGATGGAGCTGAGGCTATGGAAAGAGTTAACTTTGCACAAGGCCCATTGTCAACCAGACCATTCTGTGCAACTTGACAATGACAGGAGACTTTCAGGCAGAGCAGCTAATGTAGCCGCCAGCCAGGTGTGCATACCAATTCAGTACTATCCTGTGTGCCCATTCATCAGGGTCCTCATTTGTGTCTTTTGCAGCTGCTTGCACCTGCAATCTCACCTCTGGAAGGTTAACAAGATCACAACATCCCTTAAACAGGTCTGCCTACAACTCGCTTGCTACCCAGAAGGCTCACTACAATAGTCACCACCAAGGTGGCTCGAATGTCAAATTGAAGACTGCAAGTGTCAGATCAAATAATGGGGCATCTTTGTCAGTACAGTGCTATTGCTCTCTCTTTGGGTTAAAAATAGCACAAAGACAAAATGTATGAGTAGAAGACTGGTTTATTGAGTGGAAAATAGAATCCTTAGAATAGTGTGGAAGCAGACCATTCGGTTCATCGAGTTTACAGTGACCCTCCAAAGAGCATCCCAGCCAGACTCACGTCCCCACCCTATAATCCTGCATTTCCCATGACTAACTTGCATAGCCTACACAACCCTGGAGACGATGGTGCAATTTAGCATGGCCAGTCCACCTAACCTGCACATCTTTGGACTGTAGGAGGAAACCGGAGAATCCCAAGGAAATCTGTGAAGACACGGGGAAAATGTGCAATCTCCACACAGGCAGTCACTTGGAGGGGGAGTCAAAGCCAGTCCCTGGTGCTAAGAGGCAGCAATGCTAATCACTGAGCCACGATGCCACCCTCTGATGAGAGAATGCAATACAGCACCAACATTTCACTATCATTGTGCATCCACAACAATTCCAACATCAATATCTGGAGAGTCAACATGGCTATTGGAAACATATTTGGGAATGAGACATGACTTTGTAGTGGTAGTGGATCAGAGATTCACATCTAGCATCGTGTTAGATGAATAATATTAGAAAGCTATTGTGTCTAATGTCAGTAGGCTAACAGCATCATTCTGCATTTACCACATCAAATAATAGGCATGTTTGAATATTATGGTAGGACAAAGTTGAATACGCTGAACATTTGTCTTGTTTGTTGGTATAATGCTGACAATTGCATTGATACTGTTAAGTACTGAATGTCTGGTGCTGTGTAGAAATTTAGGAATGTTCTATTGGGTTTTACCACAGTTAAAGAAAGCATTCATAGGAAACCTGTACACCTCTGAAGAGATCCTTGGAATGGTATCACAGCAGCCGTGTTGTAAATGGAACTATATTAAAGGCAAAGATTCATATCATATCACAGTATCTCATTGAATAAAATAACACTGAACAAAATTAATATTTGCATGCAGGTATGTGAGTAATAGGATATCACAGCATATGTTCTTTCTTAAGGCTTTTACTTAGGAAATACAGCTCCTGGTCAGAATTTGTTAGTCAGTTATTTAATTGGAATTTAAAATACCGAATATCTTGGATTTCATGGTTAGTAGTGAAGTAATGACACTTGTTGTTGATTTTGATAAAGTTGCCTGCAAAGATCCAGCTTTTTCTGTGGCACAAATTTCCTCTTTCCCAACATCAGCTTCAATCAGGCACAAGGTCAAGGGGAACTCCAGGCATCCAGCAACTTTAATCAAATACAGTGAGCAGCCAATCACATTGCAATATTCTCACAGGCAACAAATCAGGAAGAAAAAGATTCAACACACATATTTGATTAAAGTAGCAATTAAAATATCACATTTTCTTCAAATAAAGTTTTCTTTCTTACTGGAAAGATGTCATAGTCTTCAACTATAAAATTAGTTTTTCAAAGCAGTTGAGGTTTTCAAGTAATAAAACAGTTAAAAACAGTTACATCTCATTCAACAAGTTACAACTTTTTTTCAAGAGTTTTTACAATGAAGCTGATAATGTAAAAGCCAAATTCTCATCAGCTCAAAACTTACTACTAATTATCGGCTTTGGGGACTTCAAGAGTACACCCTTTTGGAAAACATAAAATCACTGATGGTAACTTCAGGATTTTGGCATCAAACTGAAAAACATATGTGGATTCTAAAGGTTGCTATCATGTTCCAGAGGGATAACGATGGCAAGCAAATTTCAGACTGCTCTGTTTCCTTCATTGAACCCATCTTACCATTTATTCTTGTTTGCTTTTGATCCAAATGCTGTAAATTCACCTCGGTTGATAATGCAAAACGGACTGTAGTACATTGGCAGCCTGTATTATTCTGTCTTGGTTTTTATCCCTTTAAAGACTGAAGAGAATCAATGCTCAAAACAAATTTCATCCTGAAGCTGCCTTCTACCAACTTTCCTATCATATAAACCATTTTAGTATTTTTAATATTATTACCTTACTTATCTCTGATCTGTCACTGCTTTGGTGCCCAATTTTCTTTATTTTGTGTCAGCATATATGAGTGACTTCGCCACCTAATTAATGACCACCCTTCACCCCTATTACAATCATGCCCTATCCACCATCAGTTTGGTATGACAGTAGTAAAACAAAAATTGTTTTAGGAAATCCAAGGGAGATGAACTAGCTCACACCAGGAATCCAGAACAGACTGACAGTGCATGAGCAGCTAATTTTTCACCATGCTGGTTTTTATTTTCGATTGATTTAGAAAATATGGCTCAATAATTTTTAAATTCAAACTAAGTAGAAGTGACAGTGAGGTGACAAAAAGCATCTTTCAAACATTTATAGTATCATTCGGTGAACCTCGGAGGAAAGATGATTGGACAGGATTTGCTATGAGCCTGTTTCACGTTGATGACGAAAATCAATTTAATCCCCAAATTTTTAAACCATCTCATTCTTTTATATAATGGAGCTCTAAATTAGATGGCAGCATGACAACATAATTTAAATTCTAAGTTTAGCTAGTTAATTAATTATTGTAAACTCTAATGAGATTGTACTTTTAACCATGTTTGTTTTCTTAATGTCATATTAATCCAAGGAGAATATCTTTATATTTTTTATTAACAAACTAAAGGAAATGTGTGAAACAAAGGTCCATATTGCCCACTAGAGTTTATAACAATTCCAAGATCTGAGTTTTCTCTATTTAACTGCCAGTTACAGGCTTAGGAAGCTACTTTCTTAAATCTCCTATTCAGCACAGTATGCAATTAACTAGCAATGAATAATCATTCAGTCTATTGCACTGCTAACTTGGTGATTATACATAACATTTTATGAAAACCTGCAAGGTAAAGAGTGTACCAGTTAGAGCTCATATCTGAGATTGATAGATATTCCACATTACTCTTCAGCTTCTGTTAACCCATCACCATGTATTTACTGTACTCAATTTCTTCATAGTTTCCTTCATTCTTCGATGTTTTATTCCCAACAAGTCTCTAAATATCTTATAACTGGGATCATTTCCTAAGCACACTTCTTACCTTTGGGCCTTAAGAGCTCAGGGCTGGAATATATTTAGTATAGACTGTTCCAGTTTACACTATCAGATCTAACTCTATTCGTTAAAGCATTTTGTGAGAACTATTCTTCAGCCACCACTTCCGTGTTATTCTGAAGGGTAAGGGCAACCCTAACCATAGAATCTCTGCATTGTGGAAACAGGCCATTTGGCCTGTTACATCAAGTACACACTGACCTTCCGACGAGCATCCCACCCAGACCCATCCCCCTACTCTATCCCTGTAACCCTGCATTTCCCATGGCTAATCTACCTAGCCTGCACATCCCTGGACATTATAGGAAATTTAGCATGGCCAATCCACCTGTCCTGCACATCTTTGGACCGTGAGAGGAAACTGGAGCACTCGGAGGAAACCTACGCAGACACAGGGAGATTGTGCAAACTCCACACAGATACCCAGGGATGGGATCGGACCAGGATTCCTGGTGCTATGAGATAGCAGTGCTAACCACTGAGCTACAGTGCAGCCCCAAAACTCAATTTCACCTCAGACAAGATTTGAAACCACAATGCTTGGCTGAAGAAGCCAGTGTCTTAGTCATTAGGCCATTGGAGCCATTGAACATTCAGTGTTTGTACCACGCATCTTCACTACCATTACTAAATGTGATGACTTTATGGATCCTTAATTTAAAAGATTGAGACATCATAACTTTGCCTTTTTCATCACTCTTTACTGCTCCCAGTTTCTGTCTATTATTCTTTACAATTATTCCTCTTTATTCACAGGCCTTCAACTAGCTCAGCTTGTGGCACACACCTTCTGTTTCTTTATCTACTGTTGAATACACCTGCTGATACAATTCAGTCTGCTCTCTCCATCACTTTCCAGCAGCAATAATGACTAACTGTTATGTGATTTGTCCTTCTACTTAGACTGCCAGCATCAATCCTCTCACCATCTGGTATGCTGTCTGTAACATCCCATCTAACATTATCAAATATGCCATTTTCACAAAGCTCCACATTGACTTCAGCTGTCCCTCTGGTGATAGTCCAGTCCCTGATTGCCAGTCTCCTCACTTTAGCCCTTCACAAATTGTATTTCATTAAAATCTCCATCTACGTCTTCTGCAGTTATATCCTCCTTCCTCACTGTTTCTGTGCTCTCCAACCTCAAGGGCTCTCTATCGCTGTGTGCATCAGTTTCAGTCTGCTTCTATACCTCTTGGACATTTTGGACCGAAGGGTCTGTTTCCTTGCTGTATGACTCTATCTACATGTCCTTCCTCCTCCTTAACTCTGTTTCCTCCTTGCACCCTCAACTCCTCATTTCTGGTTTCCTTTACATTACTAGTTCCTGCTATATTGTGTCACGCTTTCTCCGAAACGTTGTATGCCTTGTTAACTATTGACTTTCTCTCTTGAGTCAAATCTTGTTGATCGAACCTTCCCTCCAGTTGTCTCTGATTCCCTATCACCAGTGACTTTTGCTTTGCCTCTGCGAGGTTACTTGTGATACTTTATTACTTAAACTGGATTAAGTATGCTCAAATTACTTTAACAAATGACTGCTCAGATACCGTAGAGTATTTATGGAAATATAGTTTGAGAAACAATTTTGATGTTCCCTACAGTGCAAAGTAAATAGAATGTACAAGAAATGGAAAATGTATAATTAAATCTTTGCATGTGTCAGGCAGTTCAGACACTACTAAAAGTCCTTTGGAAGTCTGGAAAACAGAAAGGTGCCAGAGGTTTGGATTTGCGCCTAAAATCAATATTTGCGCTTTCCCCATCGTAACTAATTCTCCTTAACTGATGTCGAAGGAAAGAAAGCTCTTTGTGGTCTTGGACTTTGTTTGTGCTTTTCTTCTGAATATCGTTGTGATGATGAAACTACTTTGCATGTGCTGCAATGCAGTTTTTGAAATTAAAAACATGAGTAAAACTGACTTTAAGGATCTTGAAACAAAATTCCATTGTGATTGAAGTCACATTGATGTTTTGAGGTAGATTATCTCTGTTAGGATTGTTTTAACTGTTTTCATAGTTTTAAATGATATGTAAGAAAGCTGAAAGAAGAGTAGATCAATGGTCTGCCTAAACTTGCTCAGCCATTCATTGTGATTGCTATTGACCTTCAATCTAACTGCATATTCTCACATTGTCCCATATCCTGTAATACCTTTGGATAACACAAAGTTACCAACTCAAATTTAAAATTTATAATTGATCTAGTATTAGTTGTCATTTGTGAAAGAGAGTTCAAGCTCGTATCACTTTGTGTTTGGAAGTGACTCCTAATTCCATCTTAAAAAATCTGGCTGCATTCTATCGCTTGAATTATCGACGTCCGAACCAAGGGAAGTAGTTTCTCTTGATCTGCCCGATCTGTTCTCCTTAATGTAGCAATTGTAATGATGTCAGCCAAATGGACCTCACAGAATCAGTGTTCCCTGATTTGGGCGATTAATCCGGGAGCCCTTAGCTCACAGATATAAACAGGAGTGTCAGAGGTTCTGTTCACCCTGAGAGCTGGTTCTAAGGGAACTGGATCAGTGTCAAGGATTTTTAAAATGTTAATAAAGGGTGACTTGGTGACAGCATGTCTGTCTCTGTAGGGTTATTTCACTTAATGCCTTGCAATCTTTAATCAGGTCACTCCCATAACTTTCTAAATCCCATGGAATGGTTTGTATTAGCATGCTACATAATTTAACAGTTACAATCCAGGTATAATTCTAATAATCCAAAAGTGCTGCATCTGCATTGACAATGGCATTCCTAAGGTGCTGCGTTCAGAGCCATTGGATGTTTGGTATGATTTCCACTCCAGGTGTTCTGGTCCTCAAGATACAAGTAGCAAAATTTGATTTAAATTTTTGATTATTTACTAAGTACACCTGCCTGTTATATTTTAATGACTTGTGAACCAAGGTCTCCAATGTTTCTAGGTTTTCAGAAATTAGAAAGTACCTTGTTAAATGCTTTTTACATCAAGTGGATGATCTCTTATTTGCCTACCTTTAAGGTCATTCATTAAATTAAATATTGCCTTGCAGTTTTACACTTCCTTCCATATTGTTTGCAGTCTTCATCAACTTTGGATACAGTTTCAGTAGTTACAATACAATTTCAATAGGTCTAAATTCTTTGATAATGTAGCATGATTCAAAACATTTCAGTCAATAAACATTACTGCTACTAAACAGAAGATTCTGGTTGAGTTCTGTGGACTGCTATGGCTTGTTTACACTGGCTAAGATCAACAAAGCAGCATGCAGATAGGGACATGTCAATGGTATTGAGCTGTCTGTACCAAAGCTCAGGTATGCGGAGTTGACATTTCTGAATCCAGTTAACCACACAGTATGTTTCTAGGCTAGCTGATGTGTTGGAGAGTTTAAGGAAAGAAGAGTGAGTCAGTTCGAGATGTTGGCACTGAAATCACAGCAGCCAGTGACAGAATGGTATTGGGAGAGGTTGACATACTTGCCAAGCCACTTTGTTGAGGAATGATGAAAGAGAGGGAAATGAAATTAAAAACAGCATTTTAAACCAAAAAACAACTGCAAAATGTTCATAAGGTAGCTTTTTTTTTCTGTTACTTCCTGGCCTTTCTATAGTGGAATTTCATGAGTCAGCTATATAGTCACATATGATGTAAATTTGCAGCTGGAGCAGAAAATGGGTCTTTGCTGTGGTAATGAGAACCCTCCTTCAACTCAGTTTGTTGGAAAATGTCTTTGCGTGTTCTCATGAATCATTTTCGATGTCAGCATGTTCAGAACTGTGGCTGCTTTCATTTTTGAGCAATGACTGATTTCTGAAAGAATATACTAAATAGATCATGAGTGAGTGCAGATGATATTTCACGATTTCTGCAGATTATTTTGAAAATTTACACTTCATAGAAAGTGGCAACAAACAATTAGCATGTCAGTACATCTGAACAGTTTATTCAAGGTGGTCAAGAATAAGAACTCTCCTCTCCTCTATTTTAAATTAAAGTTCTTTCATTAGGTCCATCACAGTATCTAAGTGACTGGCTCATTACTGTAGATTAGACAGATAATGTGGTTGTCCACAGCATTTACCAGTGTCATTCTGTAACTGGCCACTAAATAGTGGACAAGAAGAGTTACTGTCCCACTACTTTTGTCCATTTGAAGAAACTGCAAGGTTTCTACTTGCCATTTTCTCTACATAACATGGATAAAATTGGACGCTTATTGTAGGGAAAAGCTGTGCCATTGGGAGCAGGCTAAGAAATGGAAGTGGTTGGGTGTTGTGTATTGGAGAATCAAGGAGGACTAAAATACTTCTTGTCGGTCTGACTCCCTTCAATTCAGACAAGAGCAGAGAAACTAGAGAGCAGCTTTCGCACCTGGAGATCAGTCAAGATCTTTAAGTGGCCAATTAATGGGCACTTCCCAATGGAAAAAGCTGGCAGACACCCTGGAGGTTTGTAAGTGGCCCTCCTGGTTAGACACCGTAGAGTCCATAAAAGGGTCTATCGTAGCAATGACTGACCTTTCAAGAATGTCTGGGCTGCTCTCTTGTCCCAACTATAACCCCGTCCTCTTTCCTGGACTGCCTGACTGGTCTCAGCAATCCTCACATCACACTTTATTGCCTTTTTGCATGTGCCTGTTGCTTGCAGTGAGAGCAGTGCCACATCCCACTCCCGTTTAGACCACTGGGACTGGGGAGCTGCATTCATGTTCGGAACTCTCTGATTGACTGGCATCTCTTGGTGGAAAGATCTCTGTCCTTTAGGAACAGAAACCCCAATGCATATAATTCCATCAATTGATTGAGAAAATGACTGTGGTGGATTGCCCCAATTTTCTGGTCAGTGGTCAAGGCTGCCACGATGGCCATTAACTTCAGTCCAACGAGCGAAACAAGATGCTCCAGAACTATAGTGAAATACACTGTGCTTTCCCCACTACTCATACTTCTACTGAACGGTTATTCTTCCTATAAACTTTAGGCACAAGTAATTACAGTCGTCTTTAAAATTAGAAACTGAAGAATAATAGAGGAGCTAATATTGTAAGACCAGCCTAGCTAGATATGAATATGAGTCATAATCTGGCAAGGATATACCTTTAATATTGAATCTTAATAGATCAAAAGTATCTCATTTATGTCTGTGATTTAAAACTTGTAGAAATAATGAGCCAGTATTAAAGTTCAAAGATTTATTTCTGATTTTTGAAGACCTTGTACATACCTAAGAAATGACCTAAAGGCGGTCTGCAGACTAAGGGCTTTTTAAGTGCTAAATTTGCACAGAAGAGGATTTTAGTAGCTTCATTGAGATGTGGTACTGGTTGGAACAATGAGCTAATTTATTGCCAACTGGAGGCACTACTTTACCACCCCAGCTTGGTGTTCTTGTAATAGTTTTACACTACTGCTGATCAGATTTCCATACAACCTTGTAAAAAAAGTGCCTCTATAAATGTCATTTCCCAGCACAAATAATTCTGCTTACACTGTGTTAAATGCTCTTAGAATACAGAATCTTCATTGTGTTTGCAGATTTCTGCTTTTGCACATTAATAGTAAGCTTTTTTTTGCTTTTATTTCACTGAAATATATCATGTCGTTCTTCAATGTTTCCTTCGTTTCCGTATGTATTCTGAGGCTTACTGAGGAGCATGCATCGAAAGGACTGAAAACAAAATCACAGTTCGGAACTACAGTCTCAAAATGCTTGTTGCTGTATTATGTTTGTGAGGTTGAAAACTGGATTTTATAATCTGGTGCAGGAATTTTCGATTATTTTCTGATATCCTTACCAGTGTCTCCTATGAACTACAACAATTAACATCATGTAAAGCGATGATGCTGTGAGGGAGCCGTTATCCACCAAACCTTTGTGTAAATTAAGAAAAGGAAAGTCAACTCTACAGGTTGAGGGATTGCCATGGGAAATTAACTAGGGGACGGTGCTTTCTGTTTAATTACAAAAAGTGGAAAGCCTCAATAGCACCTCCTTTTTCAGTAATGCTGAGGTTCTGCACTACTAATTGATTATTTATAAACCTGGAAATGGCAATATTTGATGCAACAGCACTTTACATAATAACAAAATGTTATGTTAGTTACTACTAGTGTAATTAAATATGAATGAGATTTTGAGGTGGTTACTTCTGAGTTCTTAGAACTTCGGTCTGAGGAAGGGTCACTGGACCTGAAACGTTCACTTTGATTTATCTTCACAAATGCCGCCAGACCTGATGAACTCTTGCAACAACTTCTGTTTTTGTTTCTGATTTACAGCATCTGCAGTTCTTTCATTCTTTTTGCTTCCCTTTTCTTAAATTATTCAAAATAACGCCATATCGTGGTGATTAATGAAAGCTATTCATTGTTTTGTTACATTCTTACAGTAAAATACATATGATAATAAAATCAAATTCAGTAAAGGAGCTTGTTTCTGTCCTGGGAACACGGGGGAAAGAAATTAGCGTGGCATTGGCTCACAAGTTTAAAAGGGGTATAGAGCCCTGGATGGTGCCAGTCTGTGAATAGTGATCCTTTTTTTTCTGTTATAACCTCATGAATGAGGGCAACGTGTCACAGGCAAAAGTTGCCATACATAATTCATCATATCATGTGTCAGGAAGCATTAAGGTGTTTGAGTTTAGAAAGCTGCTGTTGCTTGTTACCTTCTAATGCAAGTAACTCGTGGTAAAGTTTACAGTATCTCCTTAGTAATAGGATTCTGTGACTTTTCAGGAATACAATTCCTTTTATTTTTAAAATAATAATTTTATTTAATGGTCATCAAGCCTGAACTGATTCACCCAGAAGCATAAACCAGAAAACAATGTTTTTAAAATAATCAAAGATTATACATGTAGCAGCTGCAGCCATTGATTGACAGAACAGTGTCCTTAAAGCAGGAGTCCTGCTGTTTTGAACTTGTTTTCTCTGCTGTCAGCAATGTATAGCAAGTGGTCTCTGCAGTGTGTCCAACAAACCTAAAGTGGGATAATAAAAGCTGTCTTGCCATTGAGCTGTTCTTTAGAAAGATTTGAAAGGGAACTGGAAAGCAGCTGTGATAGTGTTCACACAAACCTAGCATGGTGGTCTGTCAGCAGAAACAACAGGATACTAAATAACTGAGAAAATCATTAATATTTGCAATGCTAATTATTGTTATTGAAAAGTAAACTGGGGTCTTTCCACCATTTATTAATTTTTGAGACAGTGAATTGACACTGTATTTTCCTGAAACTATATCACAGAACCAAACAATATGCCAGTTATCACCAGGGACTGGACCTACAATTAAAGGAGGCAGAGTTCACGTCTTATAGATGTGTTTACTCACAAAGGCCACTGCCCCACAACTCAGGGGGCTGCCTCTTAAAATGGATACAGCTGTGGATTGGTGTGAGATTATACATGTCAGACATTGTTTGTAAAAAGCTATAAATTAATGAAGTGGCAGAGTTGGGAATTTCCTGCCCGTAGCATTACTGGAAATGTCTCAGAATACCTCCAGGGTTATAGTTTTTGTCCATAGCAGTAACAAGTTAATCTATGCCTTAGACAAACCATGGTTGTTTCTAAGCAGATTGTTGGAAAAGCACTGAAACTGCTGTAACTTCAGAGACATGAAAATGACATACATTCCTTTTTGTGATCGCAGGTCAATGAAAGGAAAATGAAACATAATGAGAACATAACTTTGAGAAAATGTCCTGTGTTCCAGGTTATAAGGCAGAAAATTCTGATTACAAACCGTGAGATATCAGAATATCAGTGACCTCTTATAACTTTCTGCCACTGACACTCAGCAAGAAAGATTTATACTAATTTGAAAAAAATGACAGTCCCACAAAGGTTTTCAAATCAAAATAGCATTCCCCATTTCAGTCTTTTTGCAACACAATGTATGATGCAACCATATTTTCAAATACCGTACTTGATTTTGAGTTTGATGCTTCAGATGATGCCAAAATAAAATTCTCGTACAGAAACAATTTCAGCGATTCTAACTTGTTATCAGATGTCCTTGGTCACCAGTCATAATGTGGCCACAGCCTGCCTTGATTTCACTGCAGGACAACACAAAACTTTTAAGCACTAACCTCATTGTCACAGAATTTGATGGTTCATTACACCTACATTTCATACTCTATGTAGCCTGTAGAATTAATCCATTCAAGATTTCTTTTGTTTGTATGTAGTTTATCAGAAGGTTTAGTTCAGCACTGATAGAAGGTTGCACTTTAAGATGCCTGTTGGACTGATGGACCTCAGATGGATTGACTTGCTGTATCTGATTAAGACCAATGCAAGCAACCAGCAGCTGTGCTTTGTCACCCTGACTAAACCCAACATTTGAAAAATTAATTCAAGGAATGGTATCCTTTTTTGCAGGGTTGTGCAAGTTTTATGTCAAACTAATACTGTACAAATAAGATCAAAACGACCTCTCTCATCTGATACATTAACCTAGTTGAACAGATTTCCATCTGTTTTTGTTTATTTTTTTTCTCAACTTAATTTTTGCTTTGTTTTGGATTAATGTTGCTATCACAACAGTGGAAACTCCTGCACTTGAAAATCATGATTAGTCCAAAAGTGGTGATTAAAATCGCATGGCCAAGTCATTTACAGAATGGCTCTCTGCTTCACTCAAAGGATGCTTACAAAAGCTTTTCTTAGCCATCAGATTAGTGGTCTAAGGAACAGAACATTTGTCTACGGAAACATTAAGAAAATATTCATCAATGTATAGAGGGATGGTTAGCATCATATTCAATTCCATAACCAATACTTGCTTTGTATTGTAAGATTGGCCAGTCCAATTAACATAATGGACTAACTAAGACCAGGCTTGGTACAAATTATCCCTCAGAACAGTCATGCCATCATGTTGCTGAATTTACTGTAGATTTCCTTGCTATTAAGCTGGGTGGTAATTGAATAAATATATTAGAATAGAATAGAATCTTTGAGTGGAAGCAGGCCATTCAGAGGAATCTGGAGGAAAAAGTGGTTATTGCAAAAATAGCCCTTCACAACCAAATTCCTCTTTCCAATAAAGTGTCTAAACAGTGCCTTCTGCTTCAGTGCCATATGGGCATTAATAGTTTGAATATTGCACCCACAGAATTAAGTTTGTTCCTTATCTGTACCATATCCAATTTTAGATTTAGAATTACATGACAATTATAGTCAAAGAATAACTGCATGGGCCCATAGTCAATTTCCAGTTTTTGTTTGGTGGAGGCAAGCCATGTTTGGGCATGTGTAGTTTGCAGAGACAGCTGTCCATTGACATTGGAGACCCAGTGTCTGGAACCCAGAATTGAAGAGTAAACTAGGTAAGAACAGGTCTGTTGTCAGAGCCAAAGCCCTCCCTTTTGGAGAACTGAGATACTCCTTTGTGAATGATCTCAGGACACCTTGATGGTGGCGTCAGGGATCCTTGGGTGAAATGTGTAAGGTTATTTTTGGAGGTCAGTGTCGGGGAGCCTTGTGAAGAGTAGAGGGCACCCGGTGCCCTTTGGTTTGCTGTGGAGAAGATGCCTAGATATCTTGGATCAGTCCATTGATTCAAGACCTGTCAAGAAGTGTCAAGAGTGTAGATGTGTCAAAAGCCTTCAATCAATATGAAGAAGTATCAAGAAGTGTCAAGACCTTGCAAGCAGTGTCAAAGTAATCAAGAGCTGTGAAAATAGTTATGCATGAATTAGTGTTTCTTTATAAGAGTGTAGTCAGCTAAGTTGAACTTTAAGTAATAGACCTTTATCTATTTTCATCTGTGTACCTGGGTTCTTGTGGATACTGGGTGATTTGGGAAAAAAGGTGAACAGGAAAGGAAGATAGGTGGAAATGGGTACGATATTGACATGGTGCATGAGATAGGTTAAAAAGGCTGTATACGGTTTCATAGGGGATACACGGAGTCATAGTGAGGTGTGGTGTGAAGACTGGAGAAAAGCTTTGTATTTTATTCTTTTATTTTGATATTTGGCCATAGTGCAGGAGTCTAAAGCCTGATCTGTCATACAGCCTGCATCAGGAACTGGCAGCCTCCTTATCTCATAAAGGTTCTCCTGATCTGACTTCTAAACCAGCTTGACTTGCTGGGAAGTGCATAATGTCGATTTTTAAAATTTGGGAATTGATTCACATCTGTGCACTCGACGCAGGAACAAATGTTTGGGCCAAAGTATGTTAGAACAATACTGTATAGTAAGTGATCCAGATCATTCCTGACCGAGGGTTAAATTCACATCTCCCACTCATGCTTTGGACTGTTCGCATCCAGCTAAAAGTGCAGATGTCGTTCAGATGCTATTGGTAATAAATGGCTAACCATGCTCAGGGACCATGGGATGTACTGGTACAGAAAATTGGTAATTTTGTTCTTGTACAATAGTACAATCTTCTGAGTACGGGACAGAGTACCGAAATGTTAAAATGTATTTGATAGACTTATACTTCACCGGAGGAATGGTTGGTTTTCACTGCAGATGATACATATGCAAAACGTTTCTTTCCTAACACTGTTATCTATCATCTCCATGTGCAGAAGTTGACTCAGATGATTCAGAGCTCGGAGGTATGCGGTCAATCTGGCAAAAATATCCACAGTCAAATCAAGTGGTTCCTGTTTACATCAGAGAACTTAGAATGAAGCTACTGACAGCATCTACACTTAAATCTGAAATTGTGATGGGAGCCAGTGGAACTGTTAGCAAACAAAATCAAATCAAATTGTGGTTACATTTTGGTGAGGGTTTGGGTGCTGTGCAAACATAGCTCACCAATCTGTCTCTGCTTTTTTTTTCTTGTAAAGTGTAATTTTCTACTCATTATGTTGAATAGGAATTTTAGCAGCTATGGTGGTTATGTTCATTAAATTTACTTGTAAGTTCTAAAGCTTTGTTCTAACTTCAGCACACAAATGATTTGAAAAAATATGTCATTTTTATTGCGAACTAATTATTTCCAGAAATCTGCCAGGCTGTCTAAAGGATGCCACTTGCATCTGCAAGAATCTGCAAAAATACTGTTGTCTTACTTCTTGAATATTATTTGGAGTTGTATTGTTTGGAGGGTTTGTGGCTTCAATATATGTTTGAAGCATTTCTGCCACCACTTATTTACCAGTATTTTGCCAATGACTGCACTTTATTTTTGGATAAGTGACTGGGAGGAATAGTTTGTGTTTCTGATGGGGCGTTTTTTAGCCAACTGAAGTTTTAAAATTATATCAGGTTTGTAAACATGCCACTATTAACATGGTTTGACGATTAATTTGTACTGTATGAACATAGACAGATTTGCCAACAACAGTTCCAGTTAGCAAATTTTGCACAGTAAGAAGTTTCTTTTTCAAGCAATTTCTGAATTAAGGGAGCAAAGTGGGGAAAAAAGTATAGGGCAGGATCTTAGGTTTTTTATTTAAATGTGAATTGTGTGAGTCCATCCTGCACAGTTCCTGATATTCTTGGGATGCGGTAGAGAAGGGGAAATTTGGTGCCCAGTTTTTGTGGGTTGGGGCCTGAAGGTCCGCCTGGATGGAATGGTGCAGAGTACCAATACAGGAGGTCAAAACACCAGAGAATGATCTGAGGTTGCTACTTGGGCCAGTGCAGACGCAACCTCCTTGAAAAATGCACAGTACTATCGGAAGGAAGTAAATGACCTTCTCCATTCTGCCACCATATTCTCTTCGATATGTCACATTCTGTCTATCTCTGCAATTGTACCAACGTCCCATCAAGGCCCATGTTTTACCTCGCTCACTACTGCCTATAGTGTTTTAATTCACTTGCTGTTACCCTCCCCAGCTCTCGACGGCACTAACCCTGTGTGTTATTGCACTACCTACTCACTCACTTGGGATACCTTTCCACCTGCATCAAAAGAAACAGCTGAACCACCAATTTTCAGCTCCATTAACACGTGTCACTCTCTTATTCCAGGAAGACAGTAGTTCCAATATGGCAGAAAGAGGGTGATGGGCTGCCTGACATTTATGTGGAGAGTAGCTTGGTCTGGCTGACTGACTGTGTCCTAGCCCCTGGCCTTGACTTCCTGAGCCAGGGACTCCTGAGTGAAGGCTATCTCCCTTTACTTGACTGAGGCCTGCTGGAAATCATAGCAAGCTTCCTGGCTTTGTGTTTGTGTTAGACAGCATGGACATGCAGCCCTGTGAGTCTGGTATCTCTAGCTGAGGGAGCAGAGCACAAAATGTAAGGCAACACATCATGAGGCGGGAGTGCTGTGAGCATCCAAGCAGGCTCAGAATGAGTGAGCACAATGCCAGCAAATGAACAGGCTGGCGAAAGAGCCTGCTCCAGTCCTTGAGCAGGTTGCATGCCCCTGAACACACAGTGACCTTGCAGCATTTTTGCAACGATAATTGCTGGTCCAGCCCAACTGAAGTCTTGAAATGTAGAGGCATCCTGTAGGTGAATCGAAGAAGTGCCATGAGGATTCATAGAGGTTGGCACATGTTTAGATACCAATGTCCGTAGATGTAGGTTGCACTTAGTCAGTGCCCAAGGAGCGTGCCCGAGATGATGTGTGCAATGTCCAACAGGGAGGCACTTTGGTAGAAATAAGGAGCTGAAGTCTTCCCAACATCCATGTTGACAATTTTCAATGTCTTTGTCTTGCTTGTTCAGCATATATGGTAAGATAGGAAGCTGCATATTAATGAGGCAAGTTGTGGCATTAATAAGGCATTAAACAAGCAATAATTTACTCCTTAATTAGCATCTTGTTGCTGCTTAGTGCGCAACTTACTTTGCTTCTCAGCAAATGAACAAAAATGCAGTGTGTTGCTGTGCACATAGAAATAAGTCTCACCATAGCCCACATTGTTCAGTATTCTCTAAGGTTCCACCCATAATTTCTGATCTCTGAGATATCTGGCCTGATACCCCTCAACTGAGGATCACTGGGAAATGAATTTTGCATCAGCCTTCAAGTCTTAAAGGGGAAATATTCCTGCAACAGATTTGTTGTTACTTTTGTTTCATACAGATATTTGAATTTCGCTGCTTTTCTGGTAAAGATCATCAGCAGATGTTGCTTTCCTGTTGGAAAATATGAATAGATCACATTTTCTCTTCAGGTTTCCATGGTGATTGAAGAGGTTTTAACTTGAGTTGAACACCTCAGTGAGGTTTTTCTTGATCTCCTGCAGGTGTAGGAGATTGCCATTATTAGTAATTAGTGTTTTCTTGCCACTGATAACTTGATCTGAGATTCGATTTGAAATTATCTGTCTACCTTCTTTTGTTTAGCTTGGGAACAGGCAAATTTGATGGTTGGGCATTTTGATGTTGTGAAGATGTTAAATGTTTCGAAATATATATTGTATATTAAACCTGTAGGGCGGCACGGTGGCACAGTGGTTAGCACTGCTGCCTCATAGCGCCAGGGACCTGGGTTCAATTCCTGCCTCGGGCAACTGTCTGTGTGGAGTTTGCACATTCTCCTTGTGTCTGCGTGGGTTTCCTCCGGGTGCTCTGGTTTCCTCCCACAGTCCAAAGATGTGCAGGTCAGGTGAATTAGCCATGCTAAATTGCCCCATAGTGTTAGGTGCATTAGTCAGGGGTAAATGTAGGGGAATGTGTCTGGGTGGGTTACTCTTTGGAGGGTCGGTGTGGACTTGTTAAGCCGAATGGCCTGTTTCCACACTGTCGGAAATCTAATCCAAATTAAGGGTCAAAATTTCATGGTGCAAATCAAGGATGCAAGTTTTCAGTTTGAAAATCTGCAGGTGGGATTTTCTGACCCAGGCAACAATTTTTGCCACAAGTATGTACATGATTGGTGTTCTTGATTACTTCAATAAGCAAATTAACTTTGAAAAGAACACCGTCCTGATTATTTTCTCTACAAAATGTGGACTCCAGGTAATACTGTGTGATGACATATTGTTTTAGGTTTGCTGTGAAGTCAGATTTGTGAATAATAAAAATAACCCACTGTTTGACACTTTGAACTATTTATTTAGCAAAAACAATAAAATATATTCATTCTTCCAACGTTCCTTGTCCAAACATCGGACAGTCTAGTATTGGTGTCCAATACGTTTCATAGCTCCAGTTTCTGAAAGTGGTGTATATGGCTGTTTCTTTTTCCCTTGTGTTGTCCTTAAGTGTTTTGTTCCTAAATGGTATCGACTTTGCTTATTCTTTTCTATATTTTAAATCCCTTTGTCTGTTCTTTCTTTTCTTAAAACTTTTATCTTTTTAGCATCTTTTTACACGTGGACTGCAGCAACTCAAGAAGTCACTTCAGCACCACCTGAACAAGGGTAATTAATGCTGGCCAGCCACATCCCATGGGTGAACTGAAAAAGAAACCCTTCCTGTTGTTTCTTTTCTACTTTCTTGTCTGTTTATGACATATGATCACATGTTTTATTTCTTTCCTGCCTGTTGCCTTCCACCTTCTCCCAATGGCTACAATCCCCTGGTGACTCAGAATGCTCTGCCATTTCAGCCACTCTGCACAGTGGCCTCTCTCAGTCCAAATATTTATGATTTTCTTTTCATTTATGTGGAGAAATAACTCAGACCGAATTGGCATCATAAAATGGTGAAACAAATATGTCAGCAAACAGCAAGTGATGGCTTTCAATAAATGATGATGAAAAGAGAATGATGAAGTTTATCGTACTTTCATTTGAAGAGACATAATAGAGTGTGAGGCAGCAACAAGTTAAAATAAAGAAATATGATAAACAGCAGGTAATGACCACAAGCATGAAAGAAAATAATTGAGAAAGAACAATGATACAGAAGCTTACAACCATAAAACTTGGAAATTAAGCTTTAAAGGAGGAAAATAAAAATAAAATGAAATGAGATCCATAATTTAAATAAAAGGTAAACTGACTAAAATGAGGACCTTCAAATATATTTAATGCCATGCTTAATAGATGAAATAAATTATTCTCTGTGTAAGTATACCTTGGTACACAATAGGTACTTTTAGATAGTAAATTAACATTGATGTATCATAGACAACTGGAAATTTTACTTTAAGTATTAACCATGATTACTTTGCCTGGAATGAAGGTGTTGGCTGCACATCCCCCTACACCCACCCCCAGTCCTGAAGAAGGGTTACATCCAAAACGTCGACTTCACCTCCTGATGCTGCCTGGCTTGCTGTGTTCTTCCAGCCTCCTGCTTGTCTACAGTGTATGAAATTTAGCTGAAGGCTTTTATAAAAGTTAAATAGTTCAGAAATAGCGTACCGTTGATCACAGGAACAACAAGCTAAATTAGGAAAAAAAAGGTTCAGGGTAAATCTAGCTCACTATGTGCTCTGAATATGTTTCTTGCATGCACAAATTTCACTTTCTGTTTTTTTTTCATATGTATGATGAGATTCATCTGACAGAAGATCGGTTATTTCTTTTCGTATAACTGTTTTAGAATTACTTGATCAAGCCAACTGAAATAATTCCTCCATTTGATTATTATTCCAAACTCCTGTCATTCAGGATCATCATTCACATTGCTTAATTACATGGTTGTACAATACCCCTGAGTGCCAGCATTATCAAGAGCAGAATTAGTTTCATGTTTGGTTTGAAATATTATCAGCATAAGATACTTTTCTTGAGATAAGATATACTTTTCTTAGAGCTTTTTGCTGAAAATTGTCTTAGTTGTCAGTAAATTGAGATAAGAGCCCTGTAAGTATTTGAATTCTTCTCAGTGAAATCCATATTTCTCTCCAATGAGTCTCATTACATGTTCTAGATGTCTTCAGTGTAAGATTAATTCAGCTCTGTCAAAGAAACCTGAAATTAATACCTTTTAGACTTATCATTTAGAGAATAAGGAATCTCAGTTATTAAACATGCAAAAGAAAATTGAATCAGTTACAAATCCATTAAATAGCTTTAAGTTAGGAAGAAAGATTAAAATTGGTTGTAGGTTGACAATGTGGTCACAAAAATAATGATTTTTGTTTTAACATACACCCCTTGCATGATAAGCTGCAGAATAAAACTTCCTTCACTAGAATCATAGAATTCTTGCAGTGTGGAAGCAGGCCATTCAGCCCATCGAATCCACACCAACGTCCGAAGAGCATCCAGCCGAGACCTATCCCCCCATCCAGCCCCCCTAACCCTCCATTTCCTGTGGCTAATCCACCTAGCGTAGACATCCCTGGACACTATGAGCTATTTCGCATGACCGATCCACCTAACTTGTACATTTTTGTACAAGGAAGTAACTGGCACACCCGGGGGAAGCCCACACAGAAATGGGGAGAATGTGCAAATTCCACACCGACAGTCACCCCTGGGTCCCTGCTGCTGTGATCGCCAGTGGTAACTGCAGCTGTTTCCAAAATTAACTCACTATTCATCTCATTAAGTATGAAAGTGAGATGTTGATCGCATTATTAAGCAAATGTGTGATGAATGAGACAATAGGTCCTGCCAGTGCATGGGCCTTCGGGTTTCCAAGGCCATCGAATTACATTGAAACCCCTACTGGATGAAAAGCTCACTTCGGATACTGCAAGTATATCTGCCCCTTACACTGTTGTACTCACCTTTAAAGTCCCAGGACATGACATTAAAGAAGACTGAGCTTGCTTCCAGCTTCCTGGAGAAAATACCTTCGATGAGCTGATAGAGAGAAGGTCGGTCCTCCTCTCTTCCCTGCTGACTGCAACAAGAGGCTACCCACAGACCCAGCCAGCAGAGATAACAGAATGGATTAATACTGTCTCCTCTGTGAAAAAGGAGACCCAGTCAGAAGGAAAGCTGCATTTCACCCATGAGGAAAAAAGTTGCTTACCATTTCCTGGACTTGTGAATTATTGGATGAATTACTTTGTAATTATAATTGAAAGGTATTACCAATAGTAATCTCCTAGGACAAAAAACAGCTTCATATTGACTTCAATTTGTGCCCATTGTCCTGACAAAATGAATAACTAAGGCAGTAGAGAGACATTTTCATTAGTTTGAGATGGGGAGGCTTTGAGGGAGGGGAAACATATCCTTACAAAGCGAAAGGATATGGCAAGATTGCAAGACAGCAATTTGGATAATGATACCCAGAGTGGAACAGGAAGAGACAGATTGTAAAAGTATTGAAAAATAACAGCAAAAAGGAGGGGGTGGGGAGGAGCTGGTAAAAAGGCAAAATTAATTAAATACATGTATTTATTGAGAACAAAATAAATTAATTCATATCATAAATAAGGTAAGTAGGTATGATCTTCCAGACATTAAAGTGTCATGGTTGCAAGAAGATTAAAGCTGAGAACTAAATATTCAAATGTATGTGACTTTTCAAAAGCAGTGGCTAAATGGAAAAGTTGATTGGGTAGCTCTGTTGGTACAAGATAAATAAATACAGTATCAAGAAATGATCTTGGATCTCAAGATTTGGAATTCATATGACTGGAGGTAGGAAATAATAAGGGCAGAGATGAGGGGGAATTCTTTTCTCTTGGAGCAGTGAATCTGTGGAATTCTTTATTGCAGTGGGCTGCAGAGGCTATGTCATTCAGTACATTCAAGACTGAAACAGATATTTAATCAGTGAGTGATTCAGAGTTTGTGGGGCTGAGGCAGAACAGTGGAGTTGAGGCTTATAAGGTCGGTCCTGATCCCATTGAATGACAGAGCTGACTATCTGGACTGAATGCTCTACTTGTGCTCCTATATCTTATGTGCTTGATCTTCAAGACAGTTTCAGTTCATTTTTGCCTGGAGGATGTCCTGACACATACAAATTTTCTGTTCATTTTTCTTTCTCATATAAATTTGGGACTCGTCTGAATGATCTATTTTGATCATCATGATTTGAAGTATATCTTCAGACTGAATGAGTTTCTTTAAGTTGATGCCACAGCTGAACCTGATCGAGAACAGTAAAGTGTGTCTGGTTATATTATTGGTTTAAGGTGCAGACTGTGCTTCCTTATTTATATAAATAACAATGGCACAGTCCAAACATTTGCTTTATCCTTTGTTGGCTGAAACACAAATTGTCACTACTTGTAGTTCACCATTCCAAAACCAATTTATATGAGAAAACAATGAAATGTAGTGGAAAAGAATGTTGTCATTCATCTGTTATCTTTTAAGCTGCAACCTTTGACCATTTCCTACTAGCTTATAGTAGAGATCAACTTCATTGCTCTAACTCTAGTTACCCTGAACCTGTAGCCCTGGTATTTCTGCAAAGAAATATGAGTCTTTCTGGCATGGACCAGTTGTTCCTACTCTCAGCAATGTTCAGCTCAAAATAGTTCATCACATGATCTACTGAAATTTGCAAAGTTGGCATAATTAGAGATGATATTATTTGTAATCACGAAACAGGACAAGAATTTAGTATTCCCTAGGATTCAGTTGTTCTTTAAATAATAAGTATTTTGAATTGAAAGGTTAATATCTAGGAATTTGGAATTCCCTAGCTATAATTAGCCTTAGGATTATAACTCTTCATTTGTAATCAAAAGTGAAGAATGACATTATTAAAGAACTCCCAGGTTAGAGCAATCCATTAGTTCCATAAAGATGGATAATCATTGTATTCATTTCTGAGGCTTATTGCTGACTCTAGTAAGTTTTCATAATACTGGACCCAGTTTTGATGAAATCAGGACTGAGCAAATCAACCAAGAAACTGTCCTGAAGAAGATATACAGAATGAATTGTGAATAGCCACAGTTACTGACTTAAGCAACTCTGTTGTTAGCTTTTTAAAACGTGCCTCCTTTCGCTCCCCTGTGAATATCATGAAGTTGATATGCTTTCACGTTAATTCTCAACTACATGTGCCACACAGAGTTAAGTTTTGTAAGTAGCAGTTTAATTTTAGCGGTATGATCATTTGTAAGGTCTGCCTTCACCTTCCAAGTGTTGCATCCCCTTCCTTCACATTGTGTGTTGTCTTAGAAATTTCAAAAATGCTAGATTTTGTTTGTTTGTTCTTGTTTCCTTTTCTGACGACTTTCTGTCATTTAATCTGAACTTTATTTTCCTCTTCAACACAAAAGTACCCCAGATGCTCGAACTCTGCTCATTTTTTTTCCCATTTGCTCTTTATTTATTTTCCTTTCTGTACCTGATTTGACATTACCCAGCCTAGATCACCCACCTCCTCAGTTCTCCCTCTGTTTATTTTCTAACCTTTCAATCTCATTAAGGGGATTCACTCTTGTTTCCATTCTTCCATTATGTCCTAAATGCAGTTTCTCACAGTGCACTGTTATCAAGCCCAAACAAGGAGGTATTTTCCAGCAAAAAGACTTGAAATGATTAATTTTCCTTGCATAATCAAATTTATTTTGCTTACACATTTATACAGAATGACTATAAAATGATTGAGATACCTATTTGGAGGCTAGCTCTTATAGCATTCATGTTTGAACAATCTAGTTTACCAATGTTAAACAGTTTTTGTAGCACATAATTCACTCATGACACCCAATTGATATTTGTAACTTATTATTGATTTTCTGCTTGAGAAAATGATTTTTCTGTGTTGCTTAATACATAAATTCAAGAATTATGCTTTTTCAACAGAAGCCATTGAGTTTTAGCAGTGGTAGACATGAAACACTGAACACCTACTGTTATTTCAGCATTGTGACTTGTTGTTGGGTGGGCTATGGCAATTGCTGGTCAAACCAGTAGATGGAGCACTGTACAGTCAAAGAAAAATACATATCAAGAGGGAATTTAATCTGACAGGATTTATATTTGTCCTACATAGTGCAACTTCGAGGGGCTGCCTGCCGAGCATTGTTAAAATGAGAGTTGATGAGTTCACACCCAGACTATCAGATATTTCTAGCTGCAAAAGAAATGACATTTAACCATTGTAGACATTAAAAAAGCAAAAGAAAATTAGGAGTTGAGAATTTTCTGATTTTATACACCTGCCTATGGGAACAAATTGATACTGTATGAATTACACATGTTTTGAGTCCTTTGTTCTCTGTCCTGCACACTGAAGAGTGTGTGCTAAACTGTAAGATATCACAGTTTTGAGACAGTGGAATAAGTTTAAGTTAGGGCTTGAGCCGCAAACTTGTGGTTGTACAATCTGCTAAATTTTGTTTTCCACTGACAGTTTAAATTTTGATAGTGCACCAGACTTTCTGAGGGGAATGGGTAAGACAGGTTGGTAGAGTTTCCAATCCTCCTTAGATGTCCTGGAGTCTCCAGGAATTGCATGTTCTCAATTGGCACAACTGCAGCTGTCTGGAAGAAAAATGACGGAAACTGTAGTTCTTCTATAAATACGGTGGCATTAGTAATCGCGTCTACTTGTTGAATGTTATTTGTTCTCCTTGTCTAGTACTTTCAGCATCGTCCTACCCTGAGAAATAGAATTTTTAAAAAAGAATTTGCATGCTTAGTTTTTTTAATCATTCTTCTGCTTGTTCCTATTTTCTTGCAACTTGTAGTTTAACATTATGGAATCACTTTTCACTTTATGTAATGTCCAATCACAACTTTACATGTGGTATGCATGGTGATTGGTGTTTGATTACTTTTCCAGCAGTAGCTGGACTATCTCTGATAAGCTTTTGTTCTTTTTATTTATCATTTTTAACTAATTCTTCATTACAGTTAATAAGATCAACTCTATACAAAAATCATAAAATATTTTACTGTTATCTTACATGGAGTGACTCATTAGAAAACTTCTGAGTGGTATTTTATATCATAAAACTCAAGAGTCTAGAACAATGACATATGACATTTTGCTGTAATGTGTCTAGCAGATACATCTTGTTGCAGAATTCATCTGTCTTGACTGACCACTAATTTAACAGTATCTAAAATAACAAGATTTTCTATTGTTTGCACAGTAGGATTAAGTGGAACCTTCTTCAACTCTTACTATTTCGCTATTTTTCAATGAAATTATATAGCTTTTCAGTGTACGTAGCTTTCTGACTTTTAAGAAAATAAGATCATCCAGGGTCACAGCTAAGTTTTAGTGCATTCGAATAATGTTTATACTTAACGTTGCAATCTCAAAAGACACTTTTGTTGCTTATTCAGTCACTTGCACCCAAGTGTTGTTAAGTGAATCGTTTTCAATGATGGCGACACGTACTTAAAAGGAGCAGACAGTTCTGGAAAATGTATTTTACCTTTAACCCTCTAAATACTAAGTTGTATCTTTCAAGTACAAGATATTCCATCTACACAAGTGATTTGTAAATCTGAACATTCTAAAGCAGAGTTACTGAAGAGAATTACGATCAGGTGAGGAGGGGTTTATAGCTCTCTATTTTAACAGCTTCTTGGGTGGTCATAATTTTTTTTGTTGTTAGTAAGCAGCTTTTGTACTTCAAGTAGTGCTAGTTCGCCAGATCAAAAATGTAGCTGAGCCAATTACAAGGTATTCTTGAGTGAAAGGGAGTGAAATTTTATTATCTATCACTGCTGCAAGTTTAAAGAATTGCTAATAAACATTAAAATGAAGCAAAGCTTGCAAAGTGTGTGATAGGGACGGAGCATTTAGTACAGATATAAAGTAAGGGCAGAGCATCTTGAATTGTGGAAGTGAAAAATCCCAAGTCCAATTGTTTAGCTGCTACCTGATTACCTCGGTAATGGCAAAGCTGCAGATATCTGGGAATTCACAGTAAATTCTTGTTGTTCCAAGTTGTTTTTCTTCAGTGAGTGTTTTAACTTTGAGGAAGACTGGGAGGGAGAGAGACAGCCAGAGAGTGTCTCCCAGTTCTTATTGCTGAATCCATTTTTTTTCCTGTCTCTGTTCTTCAGTTTAGAAATATCTATTGAATGACTTCCATTTGTATATTCTTGAGTCAGGTCATTGTTTTTCCAAGCTGAATACTCCACAGACAACCTTTCATTTCAATATGTAATTTCCAGTAAGGTCAACTGGGAGATAAGATCTGTGTTTCATTGCCCTATTATAATGAAGTTAATTTTAACTCATACTAATTTTTGTTTACTCATGATTTCAGAAGCTTGGCTCAAAATAAATGGTCACAATGTTTATTTTAGATTTTTTATATTTTGTTTTTATTTATATTTTTTAAATCATTTTTGATCTATTCAAGTCTTGAATATTAAAATCAAATGACAAAAGTTCTAATGGTGAGTCACCAGACTTGAAATATTAATTGCCTTTTCTTCCCACATACATAAATGATTTGGATTTGAACATAGCAGGTATCGTGAGTAAGTTTGCAGATGACACCAAAGTTGGAGGTGTAGTGGACAGCGAAGAAGGTTACTTCAGAGTATAACAGGATCTTGATCAGATGGGTTAATGGGCTGAGGAGGGGCAGATGGAATTTAGTTTAGATAAATGTGAAGTGCTGCATTTTGGAAAGGTAAATCAGAGCAGGACTTATACACTTAATGGTAAGGTCATGGGAAGTGTTGCTGAACAAAGAGACCCTAGAGTGCAGGTTCATAGTTCCTTGAAAGTGGAGTCTCAGGTAGGTAGGATAGTGAAGAAGGTATTTTCAATGCTTGACTTCATTGGTAAGTGCATTGAGTATAGGAATTGGGAGGGCATATTGTGGTTGTATAGGACATTGGTTCAGCTACATTTGGAATATTGCATGCAGTTCTGGTCTCCCTGCTAAAGGAAGGATGTTGTGAAACTTCAAAGGGTTTAGAAAAGATTTACAAGGATGTTTCCAGGATTGGAGGGTTTCAGTTATAGGGAGAGGCTGAATAGGCTGAGACTATTTTCCCTGAAGTGTTGGAGGCTGAGGGGTGACCGTATAGAGGTTTATAAAATTATGAGGAGCATCAGTAAGGTAAATAGGCAAGGTCTTTTCCCCAGGTGGGGGGATGCATTGGTTTAAGGTGAGAAGGGAAAGATAGGAAAGGGACTTAAGGGGCAACATTTTCACATAGAGGTTGGTGCATGTATAGAATGAGCTGCCAGAGGAAGTGGTGGAGGCTGGTACGATTACAACATTTAAAAGGCATCTGGATGGATATATGAATAGGAAGGGTTTAGAGGGATATGGGCCAAGTGCTGGCAAATGGGACTAGATTTAGATAGGATATCTGGTTGGTGTGGATGAGTTGGACTGAGGGGTCTGTTTCCGTGCTGTACATCTCGACTGTAGATGCTGCCAGACCTGCTGAGTTTCTCCAGCAATTTCTGTTTTTGTTTCAGATCTCCACTATCTGCATTTCTTTGTTTTACTATGATGTAAATTGATTGTTGATATTCACTACACTCACTACAAAAAGATGATTTATTAGTTCACTGCTACTAATCTGAAGAATTGCTATTGAACTGGACTGTATTTTAGTGAAACACACAATTGGTACTACAGCTAGTTTGGTTTTACATGCTTAAATGGCAACTACATGTATTCAATACGTGTTAATGTAAAAACTAAGAGCTCATTATAATCACATGCTTGTGACAAGAAATTTGCTGTGCCTCTCAGGTTGGTGCACGATTGTCATGGGCACAGGATAAAAATGAGCAAATCCATTTTGACACTAAAAACTCACATTGAAAAAGTCGTATGCAACATTGTGATAGAAATGCAATCCATATATATCTTTTGCAAAACTGTTAATTTTGTTATAATAGGAACTTAGGAGCAAAAATGGGACATGCAGCCTTTTGAAACTGCTCTGCCATTCGAAAATATGGCTGATCATCTGCCCTAACATCGTTTTCTTGTACTCTCCCCATATCCGTAATGCCATTAAAGGCTGGAAATATCCATCAGTTACTGGCTTGAATATGCCCAATAACTGAGCTTCCAGACCCTCTGGGGTACGGAATTCCAAAATTTCACAACCTTCTGAGTGACGAAACTCTTCCTCATCTCAGTCCTAAATGACCTACTTATTATTTTTGATACCGTGTCCCCTCACCCTGCAAAGTGCTGTACTAATTTCTGATTAGGAAGCATTGTTAAAAAGTTAGATAAATTACCAGGTGCTGTGTAGGAGATTAGTTACTTGGCCTCATTCAAATCACCGAAGACAACTGGAGGGGAATTTCTTAGCTTGGTTTCTATCCATGACTGGCCTTTAATTATTTGTCCTTTTTTTTGTCCCTCTCAAAAGTAGAAATCTCCTTCCTGCTAGCTGTAAATGATTAGGTGATTAGCTATTCAAGGTAGTCACCTCAAACACAACTCCACATTCACTAAATGTACCACATTCTTTACCTTTCTTCTATCACTAACCATCACATTATTCTCCTTTAGATTACGCTAAAATAAGCACCACTAGAAAATATACAGTTCAACCTAATTTCTCCATTCATTCACGTACAATAAATTCGCCTAATTGCCCTTTGTACTCCCTTAATGCCTGTTCTTTGTATGCTACTGGATAAGAGGTAATGGTAATTCTGTTTCAGGTTGCAATCAGAGACTTTTATAGAATCACTACCGTGCGAAACAGGCTATTTAATCCAACAAGTCCACACTGACTCTCTGAAGACCATTCCACCCAGACTCACTCTCCTACCCTATCCCTGTAACCCTGTAATTCCCATGACTAATCCACCTAACCCACACATCCCTGGACACCATGGGCTATTTAGCATGGCCAATCCTTGTAACCTATACATGTTTGGACTCTGGGAGGAAACCAGAGCATCTGGAGGAAACCCACACAGACACGTGGAGAACTCCACACAGACAGTTACCCAAGGCTGGAATTGAACCCATGTTCCTGGTGCTGTGAGGCAGCGGTGTTAACCATTGTGCCACCCCTTAATCAGTTAAAAGCTAATCAGACTTAAGAATGAGGCTGTGCACTAATGAACCATGTTGAAGCCTACACTCAATATGAATAATTGCCATCAGTATGAAGTTGCATGGTCTGCTAGTGCTAATGGGACTATACTGTCATATATTGTAATTCATTGCATCAATTGTCCACCTGAGAACCTCATTTGGCAGCAGTATTGTTACACTGTCCACAGACTTAATCGCAACAATGGCAGGTAGGTGGCATCATCATCGTCTAACTAAGTGCCCCTGCCAACAACCACACCACAGGGAAGGGCATTACAGTCTGCCTGTAATCTCTGACAAGTAAATGTGTGATTTGAATGTAAGTAGCCTTAAGTTAGAGTCTAAAAATATGAACTTAAGAAGAATTACTGTCTCATTATGAAATGATTCAAACATAATGTTTGACCTAGCCTAAACAGAAATGGGGAACAGTTTTTAATAATTGTTTCATTTAGTACAGAGTGAAAATGACTAAACATTTAGCTAACGTGGCAGTGAGAGTGCATCTGTAGTTATTATACTCAGCTGGAGAAGGACTGGGTTGGCACTGCTATTGTAGCCTTTTGGTTTTGACTCAGTGCCACCAGCTAACAAATGGAAATGTTTACTTTTCCATCAGTGCAATTCTGAGCTACTTTGGAGAAGCATTTTGTTATATGCTTCTAGGTACCCAGACAGGAAGTGCAGCTAAGGGTGTTCACAGAAAGGTCATTTCAAATTAACACAAACAAGCATGAAATAAACTGTTGTTATAATTGCTTCAGGTAACATGGGGCTGATCGGCTTTTGTCTTTGAAGCTGTTGTGTCAGCAGTAAGTTTTCATTGCACCAGTACAGATTTTGTACAATATTAGGTATTCAAATGTCAATTTGAGTTTTCACTGCAAGAGGTAATTCAACTTAACTCCAGCGATATTTATCACAATTGATGTAAATTGTGTTTAACATTACTTATGGTCAATTAATTTTATCATTATACTTTCCTGATAAACCTCACTTGTTATATTAACATAAATGTAAAGTATGCATTTTGTTAATAATACATCCTTTAGACATGGCTATTGACAAAGTGGTACTGGTGAATTTTCTGTTTAGTAGATGCTAACTCTTGTTATTTTTCAGGACTCAGTTTTTAGTGACTATTACCTAGTAACTCCTATCTTTAACTTGAGAAAGATAGAAGGAGGGTCAACGCTCGTAGTTCAAGACAGCACCATAATTGAACAGAGCAATGGAAGATGTGGTCAATGAGGAGGCACTACTTAGCTGTTGCAAGGCTTCCATGTTGAAGTCCTACAAATCATTTAAGACAGTAAGACTAAAGAACTGGACGTTGCCTCACATGTCAGGTTGGCACTTAATTGTTAAACAATGCATACATTACTTTGAGACTAAGCCAATTCCTAATCACGAGAAGAGTAGTTTCAACACAAGGGGCATTATTTCCTGTCTGACTTTACATTTACAGTTTTGTTGATCATACCTTGTTTCAAAATGTATTGTTAACTATATTTAAATGTGCATGTAACTAAACCGAAAGAAAACAAAAGTAGGTGAACCATAGAGGAGAAATTAAGCTGGCCATTTTTTCAAATAAAGATGCCCGCATAGCGAGAGAAATCAATCCTTGGATCTCAAAAGTGTTATGAAGGCATGCAGTGAGACAGGTTACACCTCACAGGCAACTTACCCAATGATAATGAGCAATTTAGGGTCACCTCCTTTGCTGACTGTCATGGATGTCATCATGTCTATTGCCATTAAGATTGCCTCTTCTAAATTTTACTACTTAACTTTTCTCAATAGTTGTTTCAAAGTGTCTGTCAAACAATGAATATAGCTGTAAAATTATCAAATGCTTTTTTTGTACATGAACATAGGGACGAAGCATGAGTCCAGCTGCACAATGTCACACTTGCATCCTGGCTCTTTGGGCATTGCCGGACATGATTCTGTATCTAACTTCCCTCCAGATAATAGAGCTATTTACTTGAAAACAAATGTCAGGGAAACAACATAATGATTCACCAAGTGTGAGTGAAGTTGCTACAGCTAGTATCAACCAGCAGCTGCATCACTTTCTCCACTCCCTACTTTTTGTTGTGACCCTCAACAAGAATGCATCACAAGGAGTTAGTTATCTTTTGCTGTGATGTCTTGTAATCTGTGAAATTGGCAATTTAAACTTTCTTGGTTTAATTCCTTATTTAGAGACTTTCTGATCTCCCTCTTTTCTAATTCTGTCCTTGGTTTTCCCCCTCTTTCAACCACCAAACAAATTAAGAAGGAAATGGACCAGGGTTCTGAAAAAAAATGGAATAACTCTGAGATATTTCAGACAATCAGATAGTTTAAAATTTTATTTGGAATTCAGAAATTATATAGATTAAGTCCACTTAATTAGACATAGTAACTTTTCTTGTAATGGCAGGAAATAGGAAGGGTGTACTTGGTAACATGGCAAACATGTCTCCCTTTGCTTTGTTGGAAAAGTGCCAAACTTTCTTTAGTGTTAATTAAAGTGAATAGATGCTTTATTGTGCATGTAAGTTTCCCTGGAAAAATATTGATAACAAACTTGCTTTACGATCAGTATGAGTTATAAAGCTATTACAATATAAGAATTCCTCCTCATCCTCATATAATTTATTGGTCAAAACACAGCATATTTATTTCACTTCCTGGAGCCTTGCCAAAGGTAATATAATATCTAGAGCCAGCTACTTGCACATATTCTTTTGGAGAGTATTCCCCATCTTGCAATGAGCTTCACTATTAACAACCTGCATTTGAACACTTTTGCTTTTACAAACGGAGTAATGATACTTAAAGTTTGGTTTCTCCTTATAAATATTTCATTGATTTGAGTGCCTGAATTTAGGGAACATTTCCACCGTAGAAGTTTGGCAATTATTAAACACTGACAAATTATATACGGAAATAACCGAGAACAAGATTTTGGAGTGGGAAGAATAAACTTTTTTTTATGCATCAATGGGGCATGGGTATTGCTGGCTGGTCAGCTTTTCTTCCTCATCTCTTTTTATCCTTGAGAAGGTGCTTGTGAGCTGCCTTCTTGAACTGCTGCAGTCCATGTGTTGTAAGTTGACCCACAATCCTTTAGGGAGGAAATTCCAGGATTTTGACCCAACAACAGTGAAGGAAATGGCAATAAATTTCCAAGCTAAGATGGTGAGTGGCTTGGAGGGTAACTTCCACATGCTAGTGTTCCCATGTATCTGCTGCCCTTGTCTTTCTAGGTGGAAGCCGTTGTTGGTTTTGAAGGAGCTGTCTAAGGATCTTTAGTGAATTTCTGCAGTGCATCTTGTGGATAGTACATACTGCTGCTACTGAGTGTTGGTGGTAGAGGAAGTGAATACTTGTTGATATGGTTCCAATCAAGTGGGCTGCTTCATTCTGGATGGTGTCAAGATTCTTGAGTGTTATTGGAGCTGCACCTATCCAGGCAAGTGAAGAATATTCCATAAAACTCCTGTCTTGTGCCTTGTGGATGGTTGAAAAGATCTAGGGAGTCAAGAGGTGACTAGCCTCTGACTTGTTCTTGTAGCTACCATGTTTATATGGCAAGTTCAGTTGAGTTTCTAGTCAATGGTTATTCCAAGGATGTTGACAATGGGGGAAATTTATTGCTTACCATCGAATGTTAAGGTACAGTGATTAGATTATCTCTTATTGGAGATGGTCATTGCCTAGTATTTATGTGGCATGAATGTTACTTGCCACTTGTCAGCCCAATTGGATATTGTCCAGATGTTGGTGTATTTGCTTCAGTATTTGAGGGGTCCCAAATGGTGCTGAACATTGTAAAATCATCAACAAACATCCCCACTTCTGACGTTATGTTGAAGGGAAGGTCATTGTCCTGGTGTTGAGATGACTGACGTCCAAGAAACACAACCGTCTTTCTTTGAGTCAGTTATGACTCTAACCAGTGGAGAATTTGCCCTGATACTCATTGATTCCAGTTTTGCTTTGGCAATTTGATGCTGCAATTGGTCAAATGTGGTCTTGATGTCAAGGGCTGTCACTCTCACCACACCTGTGGAGTTCACCTGTTTTGTCTATGATTGAAGCAAGTCTGTAATATCAAGAACTGAGTGGTCTTGATGGAATCCAACCTGGGCATCACTGGGCAAGTTATTGGTGAGCAGGTGCTGCTTGATAGCACTTCCATCACTTTACTGATGATTGAGAGTAGACTGATGGAGCAGTAATTGGCAGTAATTGGATTTGTCTTGCTATTATGTCCAGGACATACCTGGGCAATTGCCCTCATTGTCGGATACATTCCAATATTGTAGCTGTATTGAAAGAGCTTGGCTCATGGAGCAGAAAGTTCAGTAGTACAGGTCTTAAATACAATTGCTGCAATGTTGTCAGGGCCCATAGCCTTTGTAGTATCCAGAGTCTCAAACCATTTCTGATGTTACGTGGAGTGAATCAAATTGGCTGATTTCTTTAATGCTGAGGACCATTGAAGGAGACTGAGATGGATCATTCACTCAGCATCTCTGGTTGAAGATTGCTGCGAATGCTTCAGCATTATCTTATGCACAGATGTGTTGGATTCTTCCATCATTTGGGATAGGGATATTTGTGGAGCTTCTGCCTGCAGTGAATTGGTTAATTGTCCACCACAATTCATGACTAGATATGGTAGGACTGTAGAGCTTAAATCTGATCTGTTGGTTGTGGGATTGCTTAGCCCTGTCTATCACTTGCTGCTTATGTGTTTGACATGCAAATAGTCCTGTTTGACAGCTTCACCAGATTGACACCGCATTTACTGGTATCTTTGGTGCTACTCTGGCATGTCATCCTGCAGTCTCCATTGTGCCAGGGTTGATCCCCTTGGTTGATAGTAATGGTTGAAAGGGGAAATGCCAGCTCTGGGGTTATAGTACAATTCTGCTGTTGATAGTTCGCAACAGAACATCATTGCCCAGTCTTGAGCTGCAAGACCTGTTCAAAGTCTGTTCCCACACAACGTGATGGAGGGTATTCACAATGTGAAGGTGGGACTTGGTCTTCACAAAGACTGTGTGGTGGTCACATTTACAGATACTGTCATGGACAGATGCGTCTGCAGCTGATAGATTGGTAAGGTTGAGGCCAAGTACGTTTTTTTCCCTCTTGTTGGTTTCCTCCCCACCTATTGCTGACCCAGTGTAGCAGCTATTTCCTTCAGTACAGCTACTGAGCCACTCTTGGCGGTCGACTTTGAAACCCCCCACCCAGAGTACATTTTGCACCTTTGCCATCCTCAATGTTCCTTCCAAGTGTTGTTTAAAATGTAGAGTACTGATTCATCATCGGGGCACGATGGTACGAGGTAATCAGCAGGAGGCTTTCTTGTCCTGAAACCATGAGACATCAATGTCAGACTCCCAGGGCAACTTCCTCCTGAATGTATCCCACTGCACTGCCACCTCTAAGAGGTCTATCCTGCTGGTGGGATAGGGCAGCATGATTCTATGTGAATGACTATGTCAGTCTGAAGCTTGACTAGTCTGTGAGACAGTGCTCTTTATATTAGCACTAGCAGAGGAGACAGAGCTGTTTCTGCAGGTAGTCTGATGCCAGGTAGTCTGCTCAGTTTCATTTCTTTACTGAGACTTTGTAGCGATGAATACAACTGAATGGTTTGCTGGGCCATTTCAGACGGCACTTGAGATTCAATCATATTGCTGTGGGTCCGGAGCCACGTGATCTGTGTTGGGGTTTGAACCCAGGTCTCTGAAACATGAGCTGGGTTTTTGGATTAATTGTCTAGTGATAATGCCACTGGGCTATTACCTTCCTCTTAACCTAGTTGAGCAGTCATTCTAGTTTACCTGTTAATCTAGTTTTGTAAAGTGGGAGGTGCATATTCTTGGAAATTTATGGCTGTAAGCCATGTTCCTTTGATTATCAGTACTGTTTATGCTTTAATCTCATGTACTATATTGCTACAATAAGGTATTGTGATGGGTGACCACTCTCAAGAATGGCCTTGTCCTGTTCCTTACCACACATCAGCTCTATTCTTTTGTTCTCAATGAGTTCTTTGTATGTGGATATCAGTGGCAAGCCCAACACTGCTCAAACTTATCCTAAGAAGGTACTGGTGGATCCATTTGAATTTTATGCAATTCAAGCAGTCAGCTCGGAATTAAAATGTTAACTCTGTTTCTCTCTCCAAGATGGTATCAGGCCTGCTGAGTTTCTCCAGCACTTTATTTCAAGAGCTCTGCAAATACAAGGCTTTTTGATATAACTAAATGCTTTGCATTGCCAAATCAGAAAGTAGTTAACAATCAGTCATGTTGGTGTTGAACAGGAGTCACAGATGGGCCAAAGCAGCTGAAAAATGTTGGCACTCTTCCCTAAGAAACATGAGTAAGCCAGTTATAATTTTTAGGCAGTCCAACACTTCGTCATTACTTTCACTGATATCAACTTTTATTGTGAAATTCAACAAAATAATTCTCAATGCAATATTGGTGTGCAATTATGAGTTGTTGGTAACCTGCCTAGAATTATAATCAATACAGCACTATCATCATCAGTAATGCCATTGGTGAAATGTTGATTGTGTCTAGTATTGAAATTTCTGTTTCAGATCTACTTCCACACTTAAACCCTAGATATTCTTTGAAACTGTGGTGCTGTCACAGACTAATGACGCTTTAGGGTGTAGGTTTGCTCGCTGAGGTATAGGTTTGATATCCAGACGTTTCATTACCTGGCTAGGTAACATCGTCAGTGGCGACCTCCAAGTGAAGCGAAGCTGTTGTCTCCTGCTTTCTAATGACACTGGAACTGATTTCCCCACCAGTGGGATTGCTGCCAATGTAATATCAGCATACGACAAGTGGAAGATCTTCACCTATGATTTTGCAATCAGACTTTGTAATCTTGTATGATAGTCTTGCCCGGTTTATGTGGAAGCTTCAGTCAACATGTATTTGCCTCCAAAAAAATTAAAAAGTATTGTATTGGAATGCAGAAATCTGATCCATTTATGGTGGAAATTAAAGAAATGAGAAGAAAGGGCAGCAAGGTGGCTCAGTGGTTAGCCCTGCTGCCTTGCTATGCCAGGGACAGGTCTTCAACTCCAGCCTCAAGCAACTGTCTTTGTGGAGTGTGCACATTCTCTCCACGTCAGCGTGGGATTTCTCTGGGAGATCCGGTTTCCTCTCACAGACGGATGGATTGACCATACTGAAATTGTCCCTCATATTCAGGGATGTGTAGGTTAGTTGGATTGGCCATGGTAAATAAGGGTTTGTGGGATATGGTAAGGAGCTAGGTCTCGGAAGGATGTTTTTCAGAGGGTTGATGCAGACTTGATGGGCTGACTTGCCACCTCCTGTACTGTAGGAGTTCTATGAAAACTTATATTTGTATAGGATTTTCTAGTCCTCCACAAATTATAGAATTGCATGGTTAATTAAATATCTTTTAACATAATTACTGTTGTGAATTAAGGAAAATAAGTAATACATTTGCATAAACATGGTGCCCCAAACGACAAAGTGAATGTTATCTGTTCTAGGAATATTGGTTGAGGGTTACAAGCTAACCAAGAAATCAGGAAAATGCGCTGCTTTCTATATGGAAGAGAACCACTGGATCTTTAATATACCCATGATATGGTGGACGATGCTTTGCTTTAACATAGTTAAAAATCACACAGCATCAGGTTTTAGTCCAAATAAGCCAGTACCTCCTCATCATTACTTTAACATGTTATAGAATCTCTACAGTGTGGAAACAGGCCATTTGGCCCAACAAGTCCACACCGACCCTCCAAAGAGTATCCCACCCAGGCCCATTCCCCTACTCTACCTAAAGGATGGGATGTCTAGCAAAGCAGCATTCCCTCGGTATTGCTGAAAAATGTCAGCCTAGATTTTGGGATGGATTTTCATCTTGGTTGCAGCTGGCAAGAGTTGGGAAAGTTTCAGATTAGATCACCTGCCTTGGGAGACAGTGCCTGTAAAAGTAGGATTTTTGTTCCATCATGGGTTGCTGTTAACAGGATTTGGGCCTTCTGACCCCAGAAGGGGTTTGGTAACAACCATGATGGCTGTTGAGTTCGGAGTTGGCCAGTTAAGTGGCATGGCTGAGTGCTTTGGGAAATTTCTCAATTGTAATAAAAGTAATAGAAAAGAAAACAGCCTTCTAGCCCTTACTTCTCACACCCCCAACCTTAAATGTTCCCCAGGCCAACCCATGCTCCTCCACACACCCCTCTCGTCCCCCAGCCTCTCCATGCCAATCCATTCACCCAGCATACACTCTGTACAGAACCAATGAATCCTATACTAACAAAATCATGGATGAATTTAAAAAAAGACTTTTCACTCATAACATTCTAAAAAAGAAACTGTTTCTATTACAACCCCAAATAAATCAGCCTAATGTGTAAACAGTTCATACCTCTTTATCGCATATAAATAAATATTCAACAATTGAGAAATTGATCTCAGAGTAAGGGTGCTACGCAATCAATGTTTTCCCTTGAGTGTATCTATACAAATAGCTGGGCGTCTGGGTTCTGGGGCAATCCTCATTGCAGGTTGTTCTGTTACAATGTGACAGTTGTAATCCTTTATTACCTCACGCTATACAAAACGCTATGGAAAACTGCGACAGAAAATTGCTATGCCCCTTGAGTAGAAAGTTCAAGTTATCCAAACAACATCCACAGTTTGTCAATCGCGTTATCTCAATTTGCGCTGATGAAACACGCGTTATAGTGGAACAATCTGGATGCATTTTTGGAGCTAACCAGCTCAGGAGCACAGGATGCAGACTCTTATTCTACACTAATGGGAGCTGGAAATGTGGCTAGGAATCCTGGAATCAGATCCCTGTCTCATTTATAAGAGTCCATGGAGACGTCCCAATTCTGCTAAAATCTTGCGCTGTGATCTGAGAGTTCTGGATTCAGCTGAACCCACAACCTTCTGCCTCAGAAGGAAGAGCAGTATGACTGAGCCAAGCTTGATACTCCTTATAGTCCTTCATTCTGTAAATTGTTTTCAGAACTGAGCTGTTAACAGGGAACAGGTTTTTTTTCTGAATGTCTTTTTGCTCTTCTTGAGCATTTTGCTTGTTGTTTGGTTTCCTGGAGTTTTTCTTCTGCTTTTTGAAATTCCCTTTTTGGCTGTTTATATTAAAGATTTTTTTGGAAACTCTGCCTTGCCTAAGTTCTGTATGGGAGCTGATCCATTGGCGATTGGCCATGAAATGTGGAGACATAATTTTGCCAGGTTTATGTCAATAAGTAATGCCAATGTCGTAATCTCTGCCAAGTCATCATGCTCAGCAGACTTTTTAAAATTTTTGCAGTTTGGTATTATTAAAAGAAAGTGAGACGTGTCATGTAACTAAATGTGAAGCCCCTCTAGTCCGTTCAGTAAACGCACTTGCAGTGTTGAACACCTGTTTTTAAAGTGCCAGTCTGTGGAGGACCAAGTGAATTTCATTATGGTTTTTATTTAATTGAGATATGGTGCTAAACTAAGAAACCCATTTATATGAACCTCACAGACAGTGCTAATGATTGCCATACTGTTTGTTTCCTCAAATCATCCAAGCAAGATTATATGCAGAATTAATTCGTATGTGTTCCATCATAAATAATAAATTAATTAGTCTACTGATTCCACTCAATATAATGGAGAACAGCTATGATAGACTTGTTGACTCCAATTTCAAATTTAAAAAATATTAAATTATCAGGCAATCACATGTTGTACAGTAAATGTCCAGCAACCCCTCGGGACTGCACGTGATTATATATGGAATCATAGGATAGACATTTCTAATTTTGTTTTAGACTGTGGGGACATACGTGTTAGATCGTGACTAACACACTGGTCCTAATGCCTTGAAAGCTCGCCAAATTGCTCACGAAAAAATAAGAGCTGACAGGGCAGAGCATAGGAAAATTTCTTGAGGATCATAGACAGAACACTGGCTTCCTGGATCACCAGAAACCTCTTGCAAGTCAACTGCTGGCAACTCTGTGTTCCTAACATCCACCAGTTTAGGCATACACCTGGGGAGGGTCCAGTGGCTAATTATGCTCTTCCCATGAGGTGGGGGACACAGAAAGAGGGATTTGGATGGTCAGAAGCAAAGGCAGGGAAGTCACTTTCAGAAGCCACCTACTTGCTTCACAAACCATGCCTTCAATTGCCTCCAGATTGAGGTTGGGGAAATGTGCCCATCGATAACATGCAGCACCGAAAGAGGTCATTTAGCCAACTACCTGCTCTCCTCTTCAATCTGTGACCTGTTTCACTTGGTTTGTTTCATCCTCACTGTTTGCTACTTCTCCAGCTTTCATATTGCTATTTAATTCAGATATCTTGCTCTCTGTTTCAATGTTTCAAGTCTATAGACTCACTGACACTTGTGAAATATCTCAGTATATCATCTAAAATCACGATATACCATGGCTCGCTGTTTTGGTTTTCAAGCCAGTTGACACTGATCTTCCTATTCCATGAGCATCAGGTTTATTAACCAGCTTTTTATGTGGTTCTCAAACCTCTCAAAGTGCCTGTTGATTGTTTTCTCTAATTATTGTTAACCTTATCCACGACTGATGTTAAACCAACTGGCTTAGAATTAATAGGCTTATCTTTTCATCCTTCTGCTAATAACGATGTCAGACTTGCTACTCTCTAATCCTCTGGCACTTCCTCTGTATTTAGGAAAGAAGGAAGCTTGTCGCCAGATCTTCTATCTCCAGCGACCACTTCCCCTAACACCTTGGCTTGCAAATTATTTCTCAGCACTCTCAGCCTTTCCAGTTCCTCTTGCCAATCAGTTATTATCTAATTCATTACTTATAATATGTGTTCTTCTGCTGATAATTTGTCAGCATCATCTTAAGAAACACAAATTAAAATTCTCCAACAAATATTCTAGTCTTGCTCTGGCACTGTAACATATTTTGCCCTCTTTGTCCCCAGTAGGACCTGCTCCATCACCTTCTATCTTCTTAATGTTTGTACAATGTTAGAAGAGTTTTAAGTTTCCATTTACATTGTTTACCATTTTGCTCTTATTCTATTCCAATTTTCTCACCTTGCCAGTCTTTTTCTTCACTTCCCAGTTTAATTTTTGCTCTGGTTCTGACCTGAAGACTTCTTGAAATGCAAGATGCATTTTTGTTTAGGTGTATTCACTATCTCTTTTAAGCTTTGTTTTGCCATCCTACATTTCACTACTGTTCAAGTATAACCTGTATCTGAAGCTTCTCTTTAAAGGTTGTCTGTTCTGTTACATATTTTCCAGTCAGTCTTTCGATCCATCTTGCCATGACTAGGTCTCTTCTTATCCCATTGAAATTAGCTATTTCAATTTAGATGCTGTACTTAAGATTGTACCTTGCTCTTCTGCATTTCTGGTCTGAATCTTGTTTCACAATGATAACTCTTACCCAAGTGTTCCCCTACAAACTCCAATTAATTCACTTCATTCCCCAGTAGTTGATCCAGTATTGTCTCCTTTCTTGCTGGATGAAGAACATACAGCTCATTCTGCTATAATGCGCGTTTTGTCAGCACGAATTGGCTGTAACACGATTGACTAATTGTGGGTATTATTTGGATAAAGTAAACTTTCTGCTAAATGGGTATAGCGATTTTTTATTAGCGATCTTCTCTAGTGTGATTTTCTATAGTGGGTTTCCGTAGCGTGATTTTCTATAGCATGAGGTTGCAGAGGAACGCAACTGTGGTATTATAGCAAATCGACTTGTACTGGCCAAAGAGTTTCTCCTGAACACATTTCTGAAATCCTTCTAACCCTTTAGTTTGATATTATCCTAACTGGTACTTGGGTAACTGAAGATTTCCTATATCAGCAACCTATAGTTCTTGTACATCATTGATTTTGCACACATTTGTTTCTATAAAGTTCCCTCACTTTTTGAAGGCCTACAAAATATTATCTGATCCTCCATCACCCAGGCATAGAAAATAACCCAGGAAATAACCGGGAGATTACTACATTTGTTCTCCTTCTTCTTAAATGTCTTGCCAGCTTCTAAAAATTTGACTGTTCAACCTCAATTCCCACCCTCTCCGATGCCATTTGTACTGATGCGGACACAGCTGCTGTCTCACTCCCTTGCCCTTGCATAATATCCTGCCTTCTGTGTAATGCCCTTTATGTTGGCACCAGGGAGGTTGTAGCCCATGCGAGATTGCAATGACTATAATAGAAATTTTGGTTGTGAGTATCATGGTGGGTGCTAAGGAAGTGAGTGCTCAGAAAACAAGCAAGTAGCCCTGAGATGCAGCCTGGTTCAATGTGTCAGCTTGTCCCTGCTAAGTGCAAAGTATCCTTGCAGCAGCATTACAATGGGATGTGCTGGCGTGCTGCAATATTAAAGCACTGAAACACACTTTGATTGGATAGGAGGTGTGCAATGATGGTGCACAGAGGCTGGCATGTATTGGATACCAGACTGTCCGTGGATTTTGCCTTTGGAATGGTGTCTGAGATGCTGGTACCAGATGTCTAAGATGGAGGTCTAGGGGAGTGAATGGTGGGCTGGAGTCGCCGTATACTCATTCTGATTTTCATGTCGAGTGATCTCAGCATCTGTTTTCTTACTAGCGGGCAGTATAATAGGAGAGTGCATATTAACAAGGCAAGGTGACTAATTAAAGTGATAATGAGCAATAATCACCATTAAGAGGCCTCTCAGAACACACTTGTAAGAATTACATTTCTACATCCAGAACCAAGATGGAAAGTGTAAACCGTTGCTCCTATCATTGAGAAAGGCCTCGTTGAACCTCATGTAATTTTCCCACTTTTCTCACATTGCCAATGACTTTCAGGGCTTGGGAAGATTTCTTCTCATTTACTTTTTCCTTCTCTTTTATCTATGGCTCTTAATTCCATCTTTCTTTCCATCTGTTTATTTTGCCTTCTATTGGTATTAATTGAAATATTCTAATTCACATTGCTTGTTTCAGTTTCTGTGCATCTTCTTATGTGTAACGATTGGTTAAGGAGTTGCTGTCCATGTTCAGATAGTCCTAGTCCTCCTAAGGAGGATCCCATGCTGTTTTGAATTCCAAGTCATCTTAAGATCCATTGCAAAAAGCCAAAGGAAGTCTCTGGGCAAGTATTATAGTTAATGGTTGGTGCAATACATGTGCGGCTGTCCATAAAATATGTCTATACATTGAAATCAAGTTAATTTACATCAGCGAGGGACAATCTCTCAAACCATCTCCACTATGTTTTTATCTGTTTTGACAAAATATGCTAATACATTAGAACGTGCTCTATACTTTATAAATGCTAACTCCATAGCCACAGGCCCTGTGTATTACAACCAAGCACTCTGTGTTATGTAGCAGTTACTTCCACATAATATGTCAGCATTTTCAGTATTTATCCAATCAGCATATTTCAATCTAGGTTGCTGTTATTTCAGAGTGCAATCATTTTGTTAGCACCAATGTGCACTTTCTTTTAGTTCTCAATATTTACCATTGGTCTGCAGATCTCTATCAGAGGTAATCCCTTGCAATGGAACGTTTTGCTTTCCCAGAGAACTGTGTGTCATTTGCAGACTGTACAGTCAAATTACTTCCTTTGGAGGCCATTAAAAAGGGAATGAAGTACAGCAGCAATAATATATATTGTTTCCAATGTAATGTATAGTGTAACTGTTTAATGAAAATAGTAGTCTTCAGCATATCCAAAAACATGACTCCCAGCAATAATATCAAATTGAATTGGATAGCCTTGCACCAATTAATCAAGTCTGTTAGCAAATAATAATTTTAGTGGTATATCATTCAAGATTCATAATACCTTGAGTTGCAGTATAAAACAAACAAAAATTGAGAGGAAAAGCAAGGACAAAAGAAAGGTTTCTTTGCACATCATGGAGCCACATTTATTTAGTGTTTTTTTCAGAGACGACTTGTCACTTTAGCTTCACTATAACATTAATTGGTGTACCGGCAGGTTTTACATCTTTTCTGATTGCAGGGGAAGGTACCTGGGGGTTTGGTGGTGGGGGTGGCGTGAACCAAAGACTGTCGGAGCCCCCCACATCAGCGCAATAAAGACAGAGACCCCTTGTCCTTACCTACCACCCCACTAGTCTCTGCATCCAACGCATCACGAGCTCCAAATAGACCCCACCATTATGTATATCTTCCCCTCCCCACCCCTCTCTGCCTTCCACAAGGACTGTTCCCTCCGACAGTCTTTGGTTCATACCACCCCCACCATTGAACCCTGAGGTAACTTTTACTGCAACCAGAAAAGATGCAAAACCTGCCATTACACCACCCTCTCACCTCCATCCAGGGCCACAAACCGGCCTTCCAGGTGAGACAGAGGTTCACCTGCCTATCTCCCAACCTAGTTTACTGCATCAGGTGTTCCTGATGTGGTCTTCTCTATATCCGGGAGACCAAATGTAAACTCAGGGAATGGCTCACCGAGCATCGCAGCCTGACCTCCCAGTCACCACCCATTTTACTTTCCCCAACCACTTCCTCTCTGACATGACCATCCTTGGCCTCCTCCATTGCCAAAACAAACCACAGCTGCCATTGGTGGAACAGCACTTTATCTTCTGCCTGGGCACCCCTAAGCCCAGATACTCAACACTGAGTTCTCCAATTTCAAATAACCTCCCTCCTCATCCCCAGCTCCCTTTGCAGCCCCTCCCCCTCCCTTCCAATGCTCCCTGCCACCAACCAGATTAATTCCTTCCATCGACCAACCAGGCCATTACCCTCTACTTGTTTGCACCTATCTCCACTTCACCACCCTGCTCCCGCCTCCCTCTTTATCTGCAGCTCCTCCCCCATATCCACCCCCAGTCCTGAAGATGGGTTACACCCGAAACATCAACTTCTGCACCTCCTGATGTTGCCTGGCTTGCTCTGTTCTTCCAGTCTGCTGCTTATCTACATTACATCACTGGCAAGCAGACAGAACGTAGGATAGGGGAAGAAGCAATTAGACAGGAGGAAGTGATCCAGAGATGATAAGCTTTAGAGAAAGGCAGCTGCATTCAGGGAGTTCAGTTTGGTCATAGAGATAGAATTATAGAATCCCGACAGTGTGGAAGCAGGCCATTTGGTACATCGAGTCCTTTGAAGACTATCCCAACCTGTACCCTATCCCTGTATTTCTCATGGCTAATGAACCTAGCCTACACAGCCCTGGAGACTATGAGGTGATTTAGCATGGCCAATCCACCTAACCTGCACATCTTTGGACTGTGGGAGGAAACCCCACACATTGGCATTGAAGAAAGCTGAGAAATTTGCCCAGATATAATGCTTTTCGTGACACCAGATGTCTCAAAGTACATTACAGTCGGTTGGAATAAATAAACTGTGACAATCTGTCTCCATTCAGCCAGGTCCCATGAACAGCAATGTGATAATGACAAAATAATCCATTCTTCTGATGTTGATTGATAGGTCAGTGTTGTCTGGGACTACAAGAATAACTACCCTGTTGTTCTTTAAAATATTGCCATGGGATATTTTACCTACACCTGAGAGGGTAAACAAGATCTCAATTTAACACTTTGTCTGAAAGGTGGCCGTACCCACAGAGCAGGATTCCTTCACTATCGTGCTGAAATTTGTAATAGTAATGGACTACAAGCACCTACTTAGAGGCCAAAGCGGTGGGCTATAATACTAAGTGTGTGGAATTGTAAATAGGAACACTGGGAGGACAAGTAACAAATGTGGAATAACGCCTCCTGCTGGCAGATACACCAATGGTGGTCCTGCCATTGGAAGAGGCCCTAATGGTTTTAAATTTTCTGGACACACTTCCAGTCATAGCTGACAATATCAGAAATATCCAGTTTTGGCAAAACTAAAACAGCTGGTGGTGATGGGAGAAACCAATCAAGCCATCAAAACAGGAAACCTTTTTGGACCCAGAAAAGCCAGGTTTTTCAGAGGACAACATATTATTATGGAGAGAAAGGGTGATTGTCCTGAGCAAAGATCGCCTCCAGATACTAGCTGAACTCCACTAGAGTTATCCAGGGGTTTCCAAAATGAAGATGTTGCCAAACACTATGTCCAATGAGGGAGCTCTGGTTGACAAATAAGAATGGGGGTGTCAGACATCAAATTCATTTTGAGAGCTGGCTCTGAGGGAGCTGGATTATTAACAAGAACTCTGCTTGTGTAAATAAGGGGTGACTTGGTAACGGGATACCGGCCTCTGTGGAATTATTTCAAGTGACTTGTTGACAAAAACACTCATTGTACATCTACGCTTTACAAGCATTTACTATTTATGAAATACTCTGCACATCTGTTCCTCTTGCCAAAGTAGAGAACCTCACATGTTTCCAAATTATAATCCATCTGCAAGTTCTTGCTCACACACTAAGTTTGTCCAAATCTTCTTCACAATGCACATTCCTGCTTAAATTTTTATCATCCACAAATTTTAAAATATTATGTTTCATTCCTTCATCCAAATATTTGATCAATGTTGTAAACAGCTTCTGATTAATCAGAGATCAGTAAACAGTGATCATTGCAGTACTCCAGTGGTCACAGCCTACTAATTTGAGAATGCTTTGTTTATTCCTACTCTGTGCTAGCCAATCCTTAATCTGTGCCAGTTCATTATCTTCTATCCCATGTGCATCAGTTTTGCCAACCACCCTTCCATGGAGAACCCTATTAAAAGCCTTTTGAAAATCCAAGTACACTACATCCATCAATTCTCCTTTATCAATTTTGTTAGCAACATCCTCAAAAAAGCATTCCAACAAGTTTGTAAACATACTTTCACGTTCACAAATCCATGTTGACAAATCATGAGTCATCTAGATAGGTTTAATGGTCGGTGTCTTTTCCTTAAGATGGGGGATTTCAAGATAAGGGGGCATATTTTCAAGGTGAGAGGAGAGATTTAAAAAAGACATGAAAAGCAAATTTGTTACAGAGACTGGGTTGTATGTGGAATGAACGTCTTGAGGAAGTGGTGGTTGGAGGCTCAGTTACAATGTTTAAAAGATATTTGGATAAATATGTGAATAGAAAATGTTTGGTGGGATATGGGCCAGGAAGAGATAGATAAGACTAGTTTAATTTGGGATTATGTTCGGCATGGACAGGTTGATCTGTGCTTTCTGACCCTATGGCCAATTGGATTATTATTATCCCTGTATCCATTTATCCCATCTCTAATAAAAATTCAAGTAATTTCCCTACTACTGATATAAGGCCAACTGTTTCATTTCTCACTTCCTTCTTAAGTAGTGGGATGACAATTGCTAACTTGTGCAGGAAGCCTTTCCAAATGTGTAGAGTTTTGGAAGATGATCACTAATGCATTAACTATCTATCTCAATCCCTTCAACACTCTTGGATATAGAATATTGGGTTTTGGAGACTTATCGACTTTCAGCGTCATTAATTTCTCAAGAACTTTCCTAATGGTAATTTCCTTCCGTTCCTGGTTGTCCCTCATTGCTTGGATCTCAAATTCTGGGAGATTTCACGTATCTTCCTCAGTGGAAGATAATTAATTAGCGTTTCTGCCACTTCTCCATTTCCTCTCCTTATCACTTTATTAGACTTTCTTTGTTGTATTAAAAATCTTCCAAATATTCAGACTTACTACTATTTCTGGCAACTTTGTAAGCTTTTTAATCTTGCACAATCCTTAACTTTCTTTGTCAGCCACGGTTGACTGAACTTTTTTGACTTTTTGCGCCTTGAACGAATGTACAGTGGTTGTAAGTCATGTAATTTTTCTTTAAAGACTGTCCATTGCCTACGTACGGTCATGCCTTTTGAGGTTCCCACTCTACCTTGGCAAATCTGTGCCTCACGACTTCATAATTTCCCTTATTCAAATTTACTGCCCTTGCTTCAGATTGAACCAACTCATTTTCAAACAAATGTAATATTCTGTCATATTGTAGTCACTCAACACGGAAGGCTCGTTTACACCAAATGGTAATTAGCCTCTTTTAATGCCTGTCCACTATTTTGCTCCTGAACAAACTGCTCCAAACTTGACACTTTCTGCCCTATGGGTGTTGGCTGTTTGCCACCCAGAATGAGTGAGGTGGGTACTAAAGTCAATCGAAGTGGGTGACGTATCTGTTATTCTTGGGGCAGGTGGGGAAATGTTTCGACTAAGTAAGTGGAGAGCGCAGAGGGCATGCAGGATTAGTAGGTCAGGGGTTGGAATGAATGACAGTGAGTAAGGAGAGATGGTGCTGGCAATAGTGAGAATGATAGAGCACAAGCCTTGGGGGGAGTGGGTACAGTGGCAGAGATGGAGTGAGTGTTGGGGAGAAAATGGTGGCAATTACACCAGTGGAATGGGGAAGGTCATTGTTCTTTATTAAACCCTCATGGGATTCAATGCATCTCTTTTCTTGTGATGGGAAAGGTACTACACAAAATGAGACAGCTTCAGTTGAATTCCAGGTAGGTATTACTCGGTGTCAGGATTAGTGACACTAACAACTTTTGTATTGAACAGGGGATCTACTGAATAGTATTAAAGGAAATAACTAGGGTAATGTTTTATATAGGATTAATCTATAATACAATGTGAACAGCTTGATTGACAAAGGCATTTGTTTGAATACAACATTGATCAGCTTAGTGCATCAAGGACAATCCCAACTTGCAGAAAACATTTCAGCTGATTATCTTCTTTCACATATAAGTTAAAAAGGATTGTGCATGTTGCAAGTATATGCTGGGCTATCAGACAGAATTTCTGCATGTAAGCTGAGTTTTCATGAATGTTTCACAAACCTTTGAGTTATTGGGCATCCAAGATAGTGGGAATAGTTCAATTCACATTAGCCACGCTGCTGATCCTTTTCAACATTGTTTTGTAGCTTGGCTTAGATTTATTGTTCCAGCCTAGAGCAATAAATTAAAACTGTAAGGCACATAGTTCAGTAAGCCACAGACTTGACTTGATATTCTGCCTCGAGTTTTTGACCCTTGCATAGCTGTTGTACAAATTTAATGGCCAATAATTCTGGACTTTTATTACCGAAACACATAAATATTTGGCAAATAATTGGCAAGAGCATGTGGAATGTGTTTTCAATAAATGCAGGGAGAAGAAGAATAACATATTGTAGTCCCAGTGTTGTGAATCACACGTGTTAACAGTTGTCTGCTATTAGTGCTGCAACCCTCAATCTTTATGTGTTTTTCTTTTGTGGTTTGTTAATTGACCTCACTGGATAAAATTTGTATAAATGAGGTGAAAACTAACGTTTATCTGAAGCGTACAAGGTATCCAAAGTGTGCAAGGAGACTGACGGCTCCCACTCTAATTAAATGGCGAGACATTTAATCAAAACTGGGGGATTGTTTTTTCGCCGACGACCAGTTGCAGCCTGTTGGGTTAATGCTGTGTTTCAGACCAAAATTGCACGGTAAATTATTGGAGTAAGACATTTTCATGCATCATGCAAAGATTACAGGATGACCACAGGGTAAGTTGCAAAAGTGTTTACAGGTCCACGTTAAACAAAAATCAGTAAGCAACTTAATACATTTTATCAATTAATGTTTCTCATCCAGCTCCCAATTTTTAAATTAATGCTCAGTTGTTGTACTTGCCATTTTCTCCACACACCTGCATCTCTTTCAATATATCATTGTTACATCCGGGCCAACTAGCTGCATTAATTCAGAGATAAAGAATATACAAAGGTGAATGTAGAAAATATAGGAAAGTATTATACGTTGTACTATAATGTGCAAAATGTACTTTTTTTTCCCCTGAAGTATCCTATTTAAATAACTCTTTGCTTGGTTTCCCTTTTTCTTGACAGTGGATGTAATTGATTTGGTGAAAATGCCCTGAATTGAATCTCAAGTTTTTAGTAAGATTAATTTTCATTCATCACTTCTGAAAGTAAATTTGGACAGCCTGTGGTGATTTGCCTAGCTGAGTAATGGAAATTGACTGTTGGCGGAAGACAGAACTGTGCCGTTAAATGTACCTGCTGAGCTGAACAATAAATGAGATTGATGGTGTCTGTCAAACTAACTGGAGCCTTGATTACCCTTCTCTTTTGGAAAAGATAATCATGGAAGAGGTTTAAAATAAAGATATTTCAAACTTCTGTTACCTCAGATTTTGAAAAATCATTTAGTTTTATCATGTTTAGATTGATTTGTAGCTGTCTGCTTGAGTAGTTTGTTTCTCTACACAGGTACCTTTTGACGTATCCATCCATATAAGCAAAAGCCTTAGATATTTGTCCATCAGGAGAGTAGTGAAAGAGTCCATCAGTTTCAAACGACCACATTTGATCAATGTTCATCACATTTGAAATGCTAACTTATTCAAATATATTTGCATAAACTTCACGGAACAGTGATGATTGCTTCTAATAGGACTAAACATTTGTGAAAGACACAGTGGTGAAAAAAAAGTCTCAGGAAAGCTGCCAGTAGTAATTCTTTGTCAGACCATCCAGTTCAAGCTCACTTCTGCAGCTGAGGATCCACTCCAGAAGCATTGGACAGATCTTTCCACACTTTATCCAAGCTGAAGTCCCAGAGTACAATTCAGTTTTCTACAATTTGTACTTTGCAGCACTGAAGCAATTTGTGTTAATATTTGGCAAAACCTGGACAATATCCAGGCTTAGGCTGAAAAGGGGTTAGTAACATTCATACTACACAGTGTCCTGCAATGACCATGTCCAACAAGAGAGACTTCAGCCATCACCTCTTGACATTCAGTAGCATTCCCATTGCTAAGTCCCTGCAGGCCACCATTGACCAGAAACTGAACTGAATAAGTCATATAAAGAGTGTGGCCACAAAAGCAAATCAGAGATTGGGAATTCAGCAATAAGTACCTTATCTCCTGACTCCCCAAAGCCTGTCTATCATTTACAAGTCAGGAGTGTAATGGAGTAAATCTCTGTTTGTTTGGATAAATTCAATACTAATAACATTTAAGAAGCTCAACACCAAGTCAAAGCAGCCCACATAGTTGGCACACCATCTACCACCTTAATTATTCATTCCCTCCACCATAGCACACAGTGGCAGCAGTTTTTTCCATATACAAGAGGTACTCATAGCCTTTGCCATTTAGAAAGACAAGGGTAACAGATGCAAGGGAACACTACTAGCTTTAGGCTTCCCTCCAAGGTAACACTATCCTGACTTGGAACTGTATTATTGTTCTTTGTTGTCACTTATTCAGTTCAGTTTCTGGTCAATGGTTGCCTGCAGGGACTCAGTAATGGGAATGCTACTGAATGTCAAGAGGTGATGGCTGAATTCTCCTCTGTTGGGCATGGTCATTGCGGGACACTCTGTAACAAATTCCTAACCTCTCTTGCTAACAGCACTATAGCTGTGCCCCATAACACATACAGCACCATCTTTTCAAAGGCAATTAAGGCAATCAATGGTGGCCAGCCTGTATTTCCCACATCCTCTGAAAACAAATCTTTATAACTGTTAGATGAACCTTTCCTATGACACCGGTGGTTTATTGGCAGCATGGTGGCGCATCTGGATGGAAATTTAAACCTTCAGCATAATAGAGTGGCAAGAAAGATGCTTATGCTTGCAGTTACCTTGTCAGAAGTTTCAAGCCTCACCTCATTGCAGTGAGGGCTAGGAGATGGATCATCATTATCATCTCTTGCACATTTGAGTAAATTGTTCGCAGCATGCATTGTTAGATGTATGTTAGCAGGCTACTTACAAGTGTCTAATATGTAACAAGCCACTCTCTAATATGCAACTATTTATGACATAGGAAGACCAATCGGTGCCTTTCCATACAGATTTTAAAAGTTTTTTTGCATAAAAATTTAATTTTGAACGGTTTGTTTTTCTTTGGGGTCAAACGGGCACAGACATTTTAACTTGTAGAAAAAATATAAAGGATGTCATTGAGAAATAGACATGCTTTGACACCAAAATTTGAGTTTTCAATTTGTGTGATCTTCCATCTGAAAAGGGATTTAAATATTAAATCTTTTAGTGGTCCTAATGAGACCTCAATATGTGGAATTAGGAGACTAACAAAAAAATTATAACAGGCCGGTTAATAAACAGAAAGCGGAGAATAGGGATTAACGGTAATGATTCCGGTTACTGAGGACATAAAGCACCACATCACTGAGGTTAATTTGAGAGGGAAAGCATTGAAAATCAGGGACGTTACTTCAACCTCATATTAAACCTTGTGACCACATTTAGGTGATTTTATGTAAGATAACAGATCTTTTCAGCTGGTAGTACTGTATTACCTCCTTTGGAGGTAGTCAGTTGAATGAAGTATTGAATTGATACTCAGTCAGTGATAGGCCGACCTCATATTTAAGAACACTGTGAGCAAAACATCACCATCAGCACCAGTACCACCAGCATCACCAGTGCAGGTACCATCACTGCCTGTAGCATCACTGCCACTAGCACCTACACCAATACCACCAGCACCATCATTGCCAGCACCACCATGACCACGAGCAACACAGCCACCTTCAATACCGCCAGCACCACCACCATCCTTCTCCCCATGCCTGAAATCTATCTGTTAATATGAGACCAAGCAGCTATCCAGTGGCAGCTTCTGGCAATGCATCCGGGAGAGGTCACAGGTAAATGAAGAGAGGATTGAGGTTTTAAAGTGGGGCTCACAGTGGTTGGTGAAGGGTAGGGGAAAGAGGTTTTGGAAGAGCATCAAGATCAAAAGAGCAGCTGGGTAGCATTCAGTGGGTCCCTCCTTTCCTGATGACGGTTCCCTCAAACAGGCATTGAGTACCTCTATATGAACCCACAGCACCATCTGAAAGGGTTTGTATTTTGTGTCTCTCAATGGTGACTGAGTTAGTGTGAGCAGGGTGGCATGGTGGCTCAGTGATTAGCACTACTGCCTCATACTGCCAGGGACCTGGGTTCAATTCCCGACTCAGGCGACTGTCTGTGTGGAGTTTGGACATTCTCCCCGTGTCTGCGTGGGTTTCCTCCGGGTGCTCCGGTTTCCTCCCACAATCCAAACATGTGCAGGTCAGGTGAATTGGTCATGCTAAATTGCCCATAGTGTTAGGTGCATTAGTCAGGGGTAAATGTAGGGGAATGGGTTTGGGTGGGTTACTCTTTGGAGGGTTGGTGTGGACTTGTTGGGCCGAACGGCCTGTTTCCATACTGTAGGGAATCTAATCTAATCATAAAAGGACATTAGTCCATTGGCTTTCCCGCCGTGGACTTAATTGAGGCAAAGCAGGGTTCCCCACTAGAAACCTGGCTTAGGGCAGGGCTTTACAAACTATGCCCTTGTTGTTCCTGTGTACAATTCTGACCTCCATTTGATATAAAGCATGAATTGAGAGGATGTACATATTCATGGAAGTTTGAACAAGCCAGGATGTTTCTCCATTCAAACCAGAACAATGAGCAGTGATCTGACAGAGGTTGTTACAATATGGAAGGTCTTCTGAGGAAGTTATGTCTGAGAGATATCTATTTTCAGGGAGATCAGAACAATGGACCTAACTATAAATTACTCACATTAGATTCATTGAACAAATCCGGAGAAATTTTGTAACTAAATGTGGTTTGAATGTGGTGCTCACTATTTCATAAGGTAGTTGCACCCTCTAGCATTGATGTATTGAAGAATAAGTTAGACAAATCTATAATGGAATGGAAGGGTATCTTGATGGTGTTTGACAAACCAGGGTGAGTGTAGGCTCATGTAGAGAATAAACATTGGTCTGCAGCTGTGGAGCCAAATGGCTGTTTTTTTTAACGCCTTAAATACTGTTTAACACAATGTAATCTTCCTGCTGAATGATTAACTTCCTCATTTACTTTGTAAAACAAATGTGCATCCTCAGGTTATGGTGATCTTAAAGCAATCACAGTTTAAATTCACAGAAATAGGTGCCGGAGCGGAAGTTGTCCACAGCAGAGTCCACAAACTGATGGGATTTTCAGTTGTTTACAGATGTAATGGAAAGAGGCATCTTGTGTTTGATGCTGTCTTCAGTGGAGAACCAAAGGTAAACTCAGTTGCACTTGTCCACTTCTTCAGAACATAATATGAGAATGTGGAAGGTGAGGAAAAGGAGCTCAAAACCCTGCTTCCCAGGTATTCGGAATTGTCACTTCAAACCACCTCCCATTGACTAGACTGCCCTGACTAGCTACATGTTGAGGATGACTGATATCAATAAAGTCGAGAATACTGAATGACAAGAGAACCTTCCCCCTTCCAACTTGTTTTCAAATATTAATTGCTGGCTGGTTACCAAAGAGTAAATTTACAGAGAGAGACTCTATAACCTAGTCATCCACTGATGTAATGTTGATTTAATTCAAGACAGACAATTTTGAGAACTGGAATGGGTGAATCACACTTGATCAATGTTAATCATCAGTATGCATGACATATACATAAGGATCAACTTAATACAAACAATGTATGAATTGCCAAGCCAAGTGAGGTAAAGCAAAATGGATATGAACTCTTATGCTCGGCTTTGGAGAAAACATCATCGTATTGATTGATGTAGCTATATAGATATACATAGAAAATGTTTAAAAATAGTGGTCCATGAGTGAGGCCTTTTGAGATAAACTGATTATTTTCTTCAAGGGACACTATTTATCTTGCTTGCCTCAGACCAGTCGGCTAACATTTTTATTAATTTATGAGCTAGGGCTGGTTTTGCTCATTTTCTTGAGGAAGGTTATGAGTAAGTACTAATCAATAAATAAATAAAAGAATAATTTATTAATAATTAAACTGGCATAATTTCTCAAAATAAAATCAGGTTTTATCAATTTAGAAAAAAGATTTTGTTTTCCATCACTTGTAAATCTCCAATGTCATAGCAAATGTTTTGTTTTGTTTTGTTAGTTTTGCGCATCCAAAATTGTTTGCATTGAGCTGATCTTTATTTATATATCATGCACGCAAATGGTTAGCATAAACGGGGCACATTCATTCATCTATTTCTCAAAGTAGGGTAGCTTTACTCAGTATTCCATTGGGTAATATTTATTTTACCGGAGTTATCCCTATTAATGTGTAGTGTTGCTCTACCCACAGTATCACAATAGCGTATATCATTAGGTATGTGGCATCCTAAACACAATAAGAAGGTGAAGCTGTGATGTTTTGCAATGACATTACATTGACTATGCAGTATCCAGTAAAAGCTGCAAGGTGACATCATACAGTCATGTTGCACTGAATGTGTAGTATCTTGTTGCAATCTCAGAGAGTGTCATTGCTTTACTGTGCAGTATCCTGAAACAAGCCGTCGGGGTATAACATTTTGCAAAGATTTTATTGAATTTGCAATATCCTGTAATGAGTTGCAATGGTGGTGCAATCATGTTACTTAATATGGGTAATAGCCTGTAACAAACTGAAAAGGAGTCTGTTAATAGGTTGAACTGAGTGGTTATGGCCATAAATAATTTGTTTCAATATTTTGATGTGAAATGACAACAATCAATGAACTGACAAAATAGATAACGACTAACATCCAAACTGAGATTAGGGAAACCTCCAAATGAGGTGAGGGATATTGCATAGAAAAACAAAAAGGAAATGTTTAAGATATGGACTTGAAGACAAAAGGAAAAATACAGACATGACAGATCGCAAAAACTGTGAGCCATATAAAAAGAAAGTGAAAAATAGGCTGTGACAAGAGAAAGCTATTGAGAAAGGAAGGTAAGACCGGAAGAGTTTAAAAAAAAATTACTATTCGTGATCATGGGAGATCAATTAGCAACCTCAAAATAGTACATGCTGTAAGAAGACTTGTGCGTTAGTTGACTATCTTTGTTAATACCAAAGGATTGTTTACAGTAGGGGTGCAGTCTTAGAGGAGGTATTCTCAAATAGAAATAGGATGAGACTCCAGGTCTACTGATGACATTCTTTCACCATGGGCAGCAGAGTGGTTAGCATCGCTCCTTCACAGCACCAGAGACCCGGGTTCAATTCCCACCTCAGGCAACTGTCTGTGTGGAGTTTGCACATTCTCCCTGTGTCTGCATGGGTTTCCTCCCACAGTCCAAAAATGTGCAGGTTAGGTGAATTGGCTAGGCTAAATTGCCCATAGTGTTAGGTGAAGGGGTAAATGTAGGGAAATGGGTCTGGGTGGGTTTCTCTTCGGAGATTTGGTGTGGACTTGTTGGGCCGAAGGGCCTGTTTCCACACTGTAAGTAATCTAATTAATTATTTGAACTACTATGGAGAACAAATAACTTTACCAACAATTTTCATCTCCATGTAATGATTACATTTTAACACAAAACAGTTAATTATTGCTGCGTAAATCACAAATTATTCAATTTGTGTGTCAAATTAGTGATTCCATTTAGGGCAAAAAAATTCTTGTTGATTTAAAAAAAACTTTTCTTGTCACCATTTGCTTTCTGAACCCTCTGAGGGACAAAGCCTCTGTATTTCTACCTCCTCAGAATCTTACTCAATTTCCTTAATAATGTACAATGGTATATTTGGCCTTAAAACAAGATGCAGAGAGTTAGAATACTCATGAGGGTAAGGGTGAACTTCTGTGAACATTTTCAAAAGCAGCTTGAAACATGAAATCTTTTATGGAATTGATTTTAAAAAAATAGATAACATCCATTGTTCTTTCAAATAAAAAATAGCGTAAAAGTAGTTATTCTGCCATCATGACTATCTGTTTCTCGACCTTACTTTATGTTTGTTGACTGTATTCATTCTGTAACTGAAACTTGCCTGATGTCTAATTGTCCATTTATTCTTAATGCTATTTATTGTATAAGATATTTGTTGTTCAGAGCAGGGTAAAGTTGGAGATTGCATTAGGCTCCACCCACTCTGATGACAATACAGTCTGGGTGGAGGATCAAGTCAGTCAGCTTGAGGGCCTGATGACAGTATACACTGCCATCTCTGGCTATTGATAGTCTTCATAGGAATGTCTAACTATTCTTATCATGTAATAAATTAAACCTTGTTAAGACAGGTGCCTCCTTGACAAATGTCACTTGTAGCTCATTCTCTATCACTGGTTAACCGAACAAACCCTTAGACGCTGTGTAGATGGGAGGATTGTGGTTTTCATTCCAGCCATGCCAGAAGCTGCCAGTATTTGGATCCAATGACGTACACTATCACTCCATGTGTCTCAAAAGAACATGCCTTGAAATAGATCTAACAAGGGTCTTAATGTAACTACCCCATTGGCAAACAAAAGTTGCAAGAAAAATCCTTAATAATGATCAGCAATATGAAGCAAAGATGGAACAATCCAAGTAACATATCTTGGAGTAATTACCTCAGTTGACAATGGACTGTCGGATTCACTTGCATACATGAACAAAATGTGTGCTGTTGGGTATTGCTGAAACATCATGAATGAAAAGAGCCAAAACCATTCAATTACATCTTTTGGTGAGTTGCTTTGCTGATAGATTGTTTGTAAATGCTCTATAAAGGAACTGGATCATTCTGCAATAAAGGATTTATTTTTTCTGATTCTTAAGGAAAGGAAATTTCCTCCAATTTCCATTTTCATAAACCCATTAGGAATATTTCCATTATTTGCCGCTTTGAGCAAAATAATATAAAAAAATTACAAGAATATAACGATTATTATTTCAACAAAAGCAGAGAAACTCTTCCTGCTTTTCTTAAGTTTCTTGCTTGTGTTATGTAGAAGCTTCATTTGACCACACATGAAGTATTGCGTGCAGATTTGATTTCCCTATCTCAGGAAAGATTTTATTTCAATAGAGGGAAGTGAAATGACGATTCACCAGGCTTGTTCCTGGGATTGCAGGACTGTCCTAAGAAGAGGAATTGAGTAAACTGGGTATGTATTCTCTGGACTACTGAAGAATGAGAGGTGCTCACATTGAAATTATGTTGCCTAGACTGGAGGACATGTCGTATGAAGAAAGGTTGAGGAAGCTAGGGCTTTTCTCATTGGAGTGGAGAAGGATGAGAGGTGACTTGTTAGAGGTACACAAGATGATGAGAGGCATAGATAGAGTGGATAGCCAGCAATTTTTTCCCAGGGAGGAAATGGCTATCATGAGGGGGCATAATTTTAAGGTGATTGGGGAAGGTTCCGGGGAGATATCAGAGGTAGGTTCTTTAGCCCTTCTTCAGGAAATGCCCGAAACGTCGATTCTCCTGTTCCCTAGATGCTGCCTGACCTGCTGCGCTTTTCCAGCAACACATTTCCATCTCTGATCTCCAGCATCTGCAGACCTCACTTTCTCCTGCTAGTGGTGGAAGTAGAGTCAGATACATTAGGGACATTTAAGTGACTCTTGAATAGGCAAATGGATGATAGTAAAATGTAGGGTATGTAGGTTAGTCTGATCTTAAAGTAGGATAAAAGATTGGCACACCGTTGAGGGCCAAGGGCCTGGTACTGTGCTGTACTGGTCTATGTTCTATGTAAATAGGACTGATGCAAGTAAACTGTCTCCTTATTTTGGGGAAACAATATAAAAAGAAGAGGGATACCATATTTGCCATGATGAGGAGAAAACATTCTTAGTCAGAGGGTGCTGAATCATTGGAATTCTCCATTACAGAGAGCTTTGGAAGCTCAGTCTTTGAGCATACATAAAGGAGAGATTGATAAATATTTGATTACTAGTGGCATAAATGGTTATATGGGTAGTGTGGGTAAAGAGCATGAAGTGTTCAATCAGCCATGATTGTATTGAATGGCAAAGTAGGACAGCATTGTGAACTATGTTTAGGTGGTTGATATATTGTCAATTTAATGTACAAAGACATTCTGTTACTTGCAATGTTAATGCAAGTACTGATTTTTTTTCACAGCAAGTGAGTTAAGCACTGCATACATACAGAGCAAATACCAAGCAAGAGATAGGAGAACACTGATGAGAAGATTGAAGGGTGGCAGGGGTGGAGAGGAAGGACTTGCTGAAGGAGATGTATAGAGTGCTTTGAAAGTAGAGATTGAGGTAATAAGAAATCAAGCATAATATGTGTAAGCTCTTCTTTTGCTGGCGGGGTGGAAAAAGCAAACAGTGGAAAGAGGAAGTAAGTTCAGGTTGAAATACGTGATTGCAGATAGTAATTGAGAAATGGTGCAGAAGAATAGATAAATTCAAAATTAGGTGGTGAGCCTTGAAATCGATGTGCAAGAGGCTGGAAGTCATGGATTTTACAATTGGATACAATGGATACATTGGACTTTGAGAGGACTGAGGCCAGTGTTCTGCTTTAATTATAGACTGTATGGATAAGAAGAGTGTTAGAAAATTGAATCTAGGACAGCCCAGTTCAGAACTCAGCATTTTTACTGTGCCTTGAAATATTCATGTATGGAACACTGCCCTTTGTGGGATGCAGTGTTGCCTTGGATCTCTTCTCTAATGGTTATGTACAATTCACTTGTTCCTCAGTCTCACGTTACAGCAACATTTGACTGGTTTGTTATCAGTAGGAACTTGCTTCTTTGAATTTCTTTGCTTATACTGAAATGAAGATCAGTGTCAAACCAACATAATTGTCAGGTCATAAGATTGCCAGTTAGTGAGACTTGCAAGTTCTCCAGGGAGCCTCAATGTCGGAACCTCTTGCTTCTAGCTCTGAGCGGCACGGTGGCACAGTGGTTAGCACTGCTGCCTCACAGCGCCAGAGACCCGGGTTCAATTCCCGCCTCAGGCGACTCTCTGTGTGGAGTTTGCATGTTCTCCCCGTGTCTGCGTGGGTTTCCTCCGGGTGCTCCGGTTTCCTCCCACAGTCCAAAAATGTGCAGGTTAAGTGAATTGGCCAAGTTAAATTGTCCGTAGTGTTAGGTGAAGGGGTAAATGTAGGGGAATGGGTCTGGGTGGGTTGCGCTTCGGCGGGTCGGTGTGGACTTGTTGGGCCGAAGGGCCTGTTTCCACACTGTAAGTAATCTAATCTAATCTAATCTAATCTAATCTATATCATTATGCAGAAGATATTGAAAAGATTATTATTGAACATATTCATTTATGCAATATGGGCGTCTCTGGCTATTCTTGTATTTCCTGTCTGTCCCATAAGATGTAGGAGCAGACTTAGGCTATTCAACCCATTGAGTTTGCTCCACCATTCCATCATAGCCGATATGTTTCTCAACCCTATTCTCCTGCTCTCTTCCCGTAATCCTTGATCCCCCTTATCAATCAAGAACATTCCTTTCACAATTGCTAGCTGTCTTTGTATGCATGTTTGATGTTGCATTTCTCTGAAAGGTAGCAGAAAACAAGATACCTTTGTCTTTCACTCAAGAAAACATTGATAACTGGCATCTTCAAGTCCTAGTGAAATATGTTTCAATTGAAACATGATTGCACAAAATCATTAATTGTTGCGACAGACCAAGATGTGGTTAACGTGAGGGAAACTGATTCACTCTCCTCACCTGATCATAACAAAATGGAGGCTAAGATGTGTGTGATGGACAAAATCTTGATAAAAGAGTGTATGTGTGAGCATCTAACCAGGCCCAGTAACATGCAACAGACAGAAGTTAACATCAATCAGTATGTGATGTTGATTTGATGCCAGAGCTGCCATTTTAATAAAAAGCACATTCCAGTCTATGCCCTTAACCTTTCACAGCTGAGCACATATGCTAACCTAAATGAAGGACACTATCGAGTGCCTTTACAACCCCCCCCACTTCCCTCACCCCCAACCCAAACTCTGATACTGCCGCACAACCAGCAATGCGATTCAAATGGGTTGTAAATTACTTACAAATTATCTGGTGGATTCTTTTTCTGGTGCAATTGAATATGTATTTGGAACTTTCCTATATGAAGCTAAAGTTTGAACATTTGACAGATGAGACATGCTTGGTTTTGAAATAGCATTTTTGTCATTGAAGATGTTCCACTGGACCAAATTGTCTGTATCCTGAACATGATTGGGAGAACAAAGGTCAGATAAAGGGAGGACAAACTGCTAGAAGAGGGGTGAAGAGGATGGTTTATAAGGCTGTCAGGCAGAAGGAATATACACCAAGGGTCTGCAGGCCAAAATTCTCTTTCTGGAATTTCAGTGAGGACCCAAGTTTGAGACAACTTTGCTTCATAAATGATGCCTTGACAGAAATCTGTCAGCTGCTGGATGTACACCTGCAACCTGAATATCTGCAAGTGTAAGGCACATTGCCTGTGACAATCAAAATCACTAACTTCCAACTTTTTAGCGTCTTCCAGCTGCTTCTGGATATATAAAAATAAAAGTTGCAAACTGGCAGCTGCACAATCCTTTCCCCAGTCCTGACTATCACACGCTGGCAGTCAGTGCCTCACCACATTCAGACTCCCTACTCTATCCTAAACTCGAAGGTAAATGCAGTATCAGTTTCTCAGCAGCTGGCTGTATTTGTAAGATCAAGTGATCCAGTCTCTTCATCGTGATTGCCTTTTTTTTCTCTCCCTACTGTTCTCGTGTATCTGAAATGAAAACATGCAGAGTTATATGCGAGTGAGCATAAAATAAGAAATGTTCAGTGTGAGAGTCACATGAGATTGAAGGATGAAAGAAAAGTCAGATGAGAGGAGGAAGATTAGTGAAGTGAATATCTTCATTATCAATCCCGACAGCCTCTCTATTGGTAACACCGGGTCTTCACACTTTTGCCTATTCTGCCATTCCTGAAATGAGAGGGCCCAATTGATCTTTTGGCAGTGCATTATAACTCTCCTTTCAGAATGGTTGGATGCCTTGAGCGTTAACTACTTGCTGATCCATGGGACCAGTGAACATCATGGGAAGCAGTGATTGCATGCAGCAGTCATTTAAAGGCATCAGGATCAATATAACGTGTTGCCTATAAGACGGTGAACAAACATGAATTAATCATGCCCTGCAATCCTTACGCATTTTCTTCCATGCAAGCCAATTTCTCATTTTGGAAACAATAGGGAAGCAAAGCTCATTAAAGCTAACCCTTTAGGAGGCAGCACAACTATTTGAGCTATTTAAATTAATCATGTATCTGCTATTGATACAAGTATCTCTAAATGTAACTCTCATACACTTAGAGATACGGGGCAGCACGGTGACTCAATGGTTAGCACTGCTGCCTCACAGCGCCAGGGGCCTGTGTTCAGTTCCAGCCTTGGGTGTCTGTCTGTGTGAAGTTTGTACATTCTCCCCGTGTCTGCGTGGGTTTCTTCTAGGTGCTCCGGTTTCCTCCCACAATCCAAAGATGTGCTGGTCAGGTTAATTGGCCATGCTAAATTGCCCATACTTTATGGTACATTAGATTAGCTTAGATTCCCTACGGTGTGGAAACAGGCCCTTCGGCCCAACCAGTCCACACCGACCCTCCGAAGAGTAACCCACCCAGACCCATTTCCCTCTGACTAATGCACCTAACACTATGGGCAATTTAGCATGGACAATTCACCTGACCTGCACATCTTTGGACTGTGGGAGGAAACCGGAGCACCTGGAGGAAACCCACGCAGACAAGGGGAGGATGTGCAAACTCCACACAGATAGTCGCCCGCGGCTGGAATCAAACCTGGGACCCTGGTGCTGTGAGATAGCAGTGCTAACCACTGAGCCACCGTACCACCCCATTAGTCAGCGGTTAAAATAGGGTAGGGGAATGTGTCTGGGTGGGTTACTCTTTGGAGGGTCAATGTGGACTTATTGGGCCGAAGGGCCTGTTTCCACACTGTAGGGAATCTAATCTAATCATGGATTAACTAACTTGGTTTAAGAAACAAGGATGGAAAATGCCTGCAGACTGAAGTTGTTTGGTATTTTACCTACAGAGAGGGTTCCTCTCTCATTCAGAAGTGGATATGAGAGGAAAGTAAGGCTTCTATTGACTGCCTTACCTTGATGTTTTTACTTTTTGCAGAATTCAGTGAATAAAACTGTACACTGAACCATCAGTATGTTTATTAAAGTTTCTGCTGCATCAAAATTTAAATTAAACTGGGAATGCTATTGGTCAATGCCAATATCAGAACAAAGGCTGATCACAAATCTGTAGATGAAGCAGAACAGCTATACTCACAGTGATGCAAAATGGATGGCAGCTGTATTTTTTTTACTTGAAACAGAAATATCTGCTTTTTTGTGCATGCTAAGACTATAAGACTTAAGGCATTCTAAACATTCTAGACATAGTGACTCAGAATGGAAATTTACATAAAAATGCACAGTTGAGGTGAGAGTGAGCATAAAATAAGAATGATTTGGAGATGCTGGTGTTGGACTGGAGTGGCCAAAGTCAGAAGTCACACAAAACCAGGTTATATTCCAACAGGTTTTTTTGAAATCATAAGCTTTCGGACCACTGCTGCTTTGGCAGATGAAGTCCATAAAATAAAAATGTTCAGCAGTCTGCTGTGTAGCAAAGTTTTTATTCCTCAGAAAACTTGGAAGAAAAATCAAAGTCTATACTGTGGGATGTCGCAGAGCTATTTTAGAACAACAAGGAAATCTTGTAATGGTATGAGGAAGATCTAAATTCTATTTGGAGGGGAAGTTGTCTTACAATTACAGCTACATGGGTGTCAAACTGTGAAAAATTACCTATTGTCACTCCCTGTGAAGAGTAGAAAAGCAAAAGCTTTACACAAGATACAATGGAGGCATCAAGGCTCAAAATAAATGACCAGTCTACAATTCTGCTACAACTGTCTTAATAGTTTCTGATTTTAAGAAAAATGGTGTCCCTTTTATACTGCCTCACATCAGCTGTCAAAACCCAAATCAACGTATTATGCCCCATTATTCTCTGAATAGGCTACATACAATCTACCAACAGTTTATTTATAGTCACATTGTAGACACTAAAGCAGAATTCGATGAAAAATAGCAAATGGAAAGGTTTCTTTGTCTCACCAAACTACAAAAGTCATAGCCTGAAAGAAAGGTAAGGCTAATGAGATTGATGATGACCTTCCACCCTGCCAAACCTTACATGGGTGAGTGCATAATTAGATGGATTTAAATCAACATGCATGGATATGTGTGGAAGAAATGGAACGTATTTTATTAATATCTCCCGTGAGAAAACATATTGCAGATGGTGTAAGTGAGTTGCCATTCTTGGTTATTTGAGCTGTTGCTGCAAACTTTCCTCAATAAACAGTATCAAATATTTTGACTACCCAGACAACTCACTTGAAATAGATTCTACTTCCTAAATTTCTTTTTCCTCTGGAATAGTTTGTTTAGGGTAAATGTAAAATGTAACTGTGACATGTTGTTGAACTAAAATTCTGGAGTTTATTTTCATTACCACCAACATTTAACATTGAAAGGGAGTAACTGAAAATTGACTTCATCCCACAGTACATTAACAGTGACTAATCTCTGACATTGGTGAATGTTGTCCATCAGTACTTCATGTGTGGAAATTTTTAGCTGCTGTCTTGAAATGAAAGGCTTGGAAAGCAAATCTGTAGATATGCCAATCATATTATTTAGGGTTAAGTAATCAGAGCTCCCAGGCTGTAGGATAATCGATGCTAGTGACTTTGGGTGAATGTTTTCAGGAAAGGCCTACACCTTGGCTTTCATATTTCTTCTGAAATTTAAGCAATGAATCCTCTTTGTAATGTGATTTTTCTTTTTTTGGATTATATCTAATTAGCTTTTTCTGTTCTGAAGTAATAAGAATGCTTTGCCATATATGCTTTCAGTCATTTCTTTAAGAAAAGAAGTAAAGATAGGTGGCTATATAATGACTTTGCATATTTGCAATAGCCATTTCTTCTTACCAAATTCCACCAGATCAAATTTTTAGTGACCTATTTTCTTGATTCCTTCACCTGCTGACCCATACCCATGCATGTTACTAACATAGAGAACAAAACTGCAACGCTGCACTTTTTAAAATCTTTGAAATGTAAGACCTGACTATAAATTTAACTAATGTAATAACTGCATGACAGCTAACTGCACCTTTTAGGAACTCTGCATATTTTTAATGCATTTTGATGAACTGTCATATTATAGTCTCCTTGTTAGCAATTTTTGAGGAGATTTGTAGCTCAGGTTGATGATAAGTATGTAAGTTAGTTCACTGAAGTGGAAGGTTTGTTTTCAGATGTATTGTCACCATGACTACAGAACATCATCAGTGAGAGTCTCCAGTGAAGTGCTGGTGCTATGTCCCACCTCTGTATTCATAGGTCATGGTTTCTTAAGGATGATGACAAAACTTCTGAAAAAAAAACCTTCCAGCTCAGCAAGCTAACTTACATATTTACAGTTTCCTTGTTCTTATTTTAATATTTAGCTTTATATGTTGAATTCATCATACATAAGCCGTGATGGTGTAATCAATTAAATGGTTTAATGAAGATGGCTTGCCTTCCCAACAGTGCTAATGGTCTTAACACTGCTTAAACCAGTACTGCACAACAACGGACGAACAACTCCCATCTGTATGTACACAGTTATCCTGACCACATCCTGACGTAGTCAAGGATAATTTCTGTGATGCTTCCCGCTTCCAGATTACCACTGAGCCAAAGTCAGATAAGCAAATGATTCTTCGTAACCTTAATACAAGATCACCAGATATCGGATAGGAGCCGTTATCACAAAAAATGGGACGGCGGTTATAACAACAATATGACTTTTGCTGAATGTGTGTTCTGGCCATGAGCTCTTAAACACCAACACAGTTTTCCACTTCCCTTGTCACTCGAAATGAAACACCCCCTTTTTGTGAAGTGGCATTTAATTGAACATGTGTAGTATTGAATATTGGACTGACCATATTATATGATTTCAAAGTGAAATGTCAAGATCTGTCACTTAGATGGCCCCAGCACATGAAATTCTGGAAGATTTCCCTGTGTCTTATGCTTAAAAAAGGCAGTTATGAAGGAACCTTGCTTCAAAATCCTGGAATTCCCTACCCACAACACATGGAGTGCAGAAGTTCAAGGAGGCAGTTTACTACTACATTCTCAAGGGCGACTAGGGAAGGGGAATAAATGTTGGCCTAGTCAGTGATACCCATGTCCCATGAGCAAATAATAAAAAAAAAATTCCTGGAGAAACATGAGAAATTCTGTGCATCAAAATTGGTCACTGACTGAGAATGGCTTAATGACCTTAGGAAATATAGTATACTCCATTGTTCTAGAGCCCCTTGACCCTGCCCCTTACAAACACCAAGCTTGGTTTGAGAAAATACAAGTTCAAAGAAGTTCAAGAATTTTGACTGAGTTTAAAAATGGACAAGATTCAATCATATACAGACTGCAAAGATTGGAAGAGGTTATATGAATCTCTGAAATCTGTCTGCTTGACCCAATCTACCCAGTGCTGACAGATCAACACACCTCACAAAAAAAGACCCAAATTCTAGCTAGCTGGGCAGAATTACATCTTGATCCATCAATAAAGAAGCTATCAATACACTGGAAAAGCTTGCCA
>NC_057741.1:8486441-8512441 GCF_004010195.1 Chiloscyllium plagiosum
GTTAGGTGAACTGGCCAAGCTAAATTGCCCGTAGTGTCCAGAGATGTGTAGGTTAGATGCATTAGTTAGGGGAATGGGTCTGGGTGGGATACTCTTTGGAGGGCTGGTGTGGACTTGTCGGGTCAAATGGCCTGTTTCCACACTGTAGGGTTCTATGATATTTACTATATATGTCGTATTGACTAAGAAGGTGTGAGAATTCTGTTTTGTCCCTTGTCGTGGGAGTGTGCGGCTTATAAAATGCTGTCTTGCACTGAACAGAGCAGAACTTGGTTCCAGTAGTCTGTCATGTATGTAACCAAGACAGACATTTGTGTCAAGAATGACTTGGCTTTTTAGATTAGATTAGATTACTTACAGTGTGGAAACAGGCCCTTCGGCCCAACAAGTCCACACCGAAGCGCAACCCACCCAGACCCATTCTCCTACATTTACCCCTTCACCTAACACTATGGGCAATTCACCTAACCTGCACATTTCTTTTGGAAGGAAACCGGAACACCTGGAGGAAACCCACGCAGACACAGGGAGAATGTGCAAACTCCACACAGAGAGTTGCCTGAGGCAGGAATTGAACCCGGGTCTCTGGCACTGTGAGGCAGCAGTGCTAACCACTGTGCCACCGTGCCACTTTTGATTGAGTGTTTAGCACTGAGGAGGGCTTCACTGAAATAGCTGATTTATGTAGTGGCTATAACTCTGCTGGTACTCTCCACTAATGTATTTGAAATAGAGACAAAGTAATCGTTGCATTTTTTAAGAGCCATACATGTGATAATCACACAGCCTACTGAGAAAATCTGGCAAGTTATATTTATGTTTTTTAAAATCCAATGGTTAAAACTCCTTTGCTAGAGTGCACAGACTAAAGTGAGTTATTTAAAGCCTTACAAAAATAATGTTCTATTCTCTATCACCTCTGTCATCAATTTTGCACAATAGCTAGATTGAGGTAACTGTATAGTGTGACAAGAAGTTTATGTTTTGAAAGTTTTAGTTACCTGGCAAAATCAAATCACGCCAATTTAATCACTGGCTTTCATGTTGTGTGCCATAACTAAATCTATAACAAGCATAGTGGTATCTTTCCTCTTAGTAATATATTGACTGCAATAATCAGTCACAGAGAACTGTTAGAATTTAACCTTCAGACTTTACAAAGTATTTTTATTTAACACTTAAGCAATGGATTTTATTGGCCTCAATACTTAATACAGACCGTTCTCTTCACTCAGTGCCTCACTGGAAGTCCAGACAGAATACTTAAGAATAATTTTTTTCTGACATACCATAAAATGTGAACATGGAAAATCACAGTCCATTTTTGTGGTTTAAATAAAATGTCTAATAGCTGAAGTCATTTTGCCTATACATTATCGGACTTCAAGGATATAAAGCTGCCTGACCACTGATTAACCTAATTTTGTGTTTTGGCATATTGGTGTAGTTTGAAATCTTTTTACCTGTTTTTTTCTTCCCTTTGTACCAACAGCACCCACCCTCCCATCTTCAAATTATAATGCTTCTTGCACCTTGCTGTGGTTGGATTTGAGACCTCCATGATGCACTGTCAGCTTCACAAGATAGGCAGCTCAGCAAGTTTATTTTCTTCTTATTCCAAATAACTAAAACAAAATATGCCTTATTCCACTTTATGGCCAAGCGCAATGATTTATTGTCCTCCTGCACTGAAACAAGCTGACCAATGCACCAATAAAATGCAAGTTTTATTTCAAACTAGGAGAAAAACATGTTTAAAAACCGTAAGCAGAAAGTGAATTGCAGTGGCCAACCAGCTTGCAAAACAGACTGTCTAGACAGTGTCAGTAATGAGGCATTAATGAGAAATGAAATGAAAGAAATCACGGTGGGGATCTTAACCTAGAAATCAAGTGTATTTGGGTCAGTCGGGGAGATTCAAGCCGAAGAATTCTTTTTCCCACCCAAAACCATTTGCCTAGTTTTTGGATTCCTATGGAAACATGAATCCTCCTCAAGCCTGTGATTTCCCCTGCCCCCATCCTTTCCCAGTCATGATCTCCACCAACATCCTGAGGCTTCAAAAATGCCATCTTCTCCCAGCCTTCAGCTCCCCAGGCCTCGTTTTCCCCACCTCTGCTACATCCTTGCGGCTGTTCCTCCACAGTCTCCCTTCCATCTATAATCCCCCCCTCCTCCCCACCCCAGCCACCCACCAGCAATTTGCAATACAATGGGGAATAACAGTTTAATACAATGGGGCATAGTCAAACTGCTTGAAAATGAACAAACATTCCCAGCAAGAAAAACACGTAAATATGTTTGTTATTTATGACTGTGTGATAGCAACCGCATCATCTACTCTAAGTTTTATTAACAACGATCGACAATTTTGTGGCCCCTGGGTGTGGGTAGACCAGGGTGGAGGAAGGGTAAAACTGGCACCGTCCCACCATCACTGGTCTTTTACTAAAGGTTCTTCTTTGGTTGTGTAATTATCACAGATTAACATCTGTTTACCACCAACACCTGTTTAAATATTTGCAAATTAATCTGCTCAGAGTTGTGATTGCTCACTTCAAGAGCAGGAGGAACTTCACCCTAGGCCTCATGGATCAGAGGCAGGGACACTACTGCTGTGTCACAAGAGCCCCCAACACATTTTTATTATTAACTTGGCTTTCAGTGTGATAATGACCAGATAATCTGCCTTTATGATGTTGATCAAGGGATAGATATTGCCCAGGATGCTGGGTTAAACCGGCCTGCTGTTCTTCGAAGCACTGCCATGGGATCGTTTGCACTTTTCTGAGCAGACGGTTGGGTCTTGGTTTACATAGAAACATAGAAAATAGATGCAGGAGTAGGCCATTCAGCCCTTCAAGCCTGCTCCACCCTTCAATATGATCATGGTTGTTCATGCAATTTGAGTATCCCACTCCTGCTTTCTCTCCATATCCCTTTATCCCTTTAGCTGCTAGGGCCACATCCAGTTCCCTCTTCAATATATCAAAGTGGCTCCAAACTGGCGTCTTGGTAGAGAACTCTATAGGTTCACAACTCCCTGTGTGAAGGAATGCTCCCTCATCCTTATCTTGAATGGCTTACCCTGTACAAAAAAAATCTCAAAATCTGTGTCAGATAGGCTCAGTTGAGACCACTTACTAGTCTGAACTGTAAAGTCCACGTCTGAGTGTATGTAAACCATGGCTAACAATGCAGTAGAGTACTGACAGTACGCTGCACTGATGTGCTGATCTTTGGCTCACTTCTAATTTTATTCAGTCCTTTTCTTTGGACATTGTAGGTATTGGGTACAGTAAAGATGCACATTGTGACTAACCCCTACCATTTTGTAAACCTCACCAATCCATCCAACCTATTTTTACTTGAGGGTCACTGAGAATGGGACAGGTTGCTTAACTTTGCTATCTTTGTTCTGCCAAACTGTCTGCCAAAATAACGGTAAGGTTGCCATAGTTCTACCAGACCCAAGGGCTGCTCTCTCACTGGAGACAGATGACCGGCGGTGGTTTACTTGAGGGTCAGAGGCAAGGGGCGAGGTTGAGAAGGGGAATCTGTCATGATAACTTCAGCTGGTGTGGAAATTGAACTTGTGCTGTTGACATCACTCTGCCTCCAACCAACTGAGCTATACAATCCATGCTGTTGAGGCACAGCCATTCAGATAGCTCACACTGCATGTACTGTTGCCTTCAATTAATTGCCAAACAATTCTCAGGCCTCAATGTTTGAGTATGCAATGGCCACACTGCACTGTGTCTAATTCTGAAAACCTGCCTAGGCTAATTTAAAAGCAATATTTTTGAACACTTTAAGAACTAAGACATGTACAATAATGTTCTTATCAAATCTATACTCCTCATTTCTCCTAATTGTATTTATAATTTAGGACTGCACATCAAAACATGAGTTTTTGGAAGCTTTTTCGGAAATTACCTGCCCAATTACATGGATTAATTCCTTCTGTTTATGTTATGTTCAGACACATTCTAACAAAAAACAGAAACAAAAATGTTGCATGAGGTAGGCAGTAGCTTTTTTTTTCCTTGACTTACTTGTGCTAATTTCTCTTAACTCTTACGAGCCTGACTGGAGAATGCCTTCTTTTCACCTCCTATTTTACAAGTTTCTATGAATCCAGGTTGAATGGTTTTGTGGCAGAGGAAGAGGAAACCTTGGAATTGAAATGTGTTACTTAGAGCACTGTGAATTGCAAATTATTTGTATGCTGTTGATTGATTTCTCATCTAATTGATTTATTTATCGTTTCCTGGATGCAAGCACTTAGGTGCTACTCTGCATCATATAGAAAACATTTTTTCACATAATTTTGCCAGTTAACCTTGTAACCTCCTCAAGAGTAGTTTAGAAACACTTGTGTCTTGCCCTCTCTCCCAATGTTTGTTTCCACATTCCAAATAGCACGTGTGGCCTGATTTCCAGGACAGTATATGCAAACAATGGCTTCACAAGTATTCCATCTTCCAAGATGAAGGATATTATCAAAAATTCTTTGACATTGGAATATTGCACATGATATTCCAGTGTTGGAATTCAGTGCATCAGTGTCATATTCACTGAATTCAAATTGTTCTACAATGACAGGAGCCCTCTAATTCTCCAACAATTCAATTTTCAAGTTCAATTTTAAAATTAATTGAAGAAGAACTGAACAGTTCTACTGTTGGATGACTCTTAGAAATTTTATGAACAATTAAAAATAATTGGGCAGGGAACACAGAAATCAGAACAGAAATAAGCTGTTCAGCCCTTTGAGAGCTTGCACCATCGTTCAGTCAGATCGTGGATAAATTGATTGTGGCCTTAACCCAACTTTCCAATATTTTTCCAGCTAACCCCTTGATTCTTTTGTCAGTCAAAAATCTGTCTACTTCACCCAAAGTTACACTAATGCAATACATAACCCAGTTTGACAGTGATGCAAACAGCTACTGTGAATTGCAGTTGACTAATCTCAGTCCTGATCTCCATCTAATTTCTCTGCAGTTATAGCAATCATTCTTAAGGTTGATTGCTGTCCCACTGAGTACTGTAAATTGTATATTCTGTCTTTTATTCATTTTAATTTGGATCTAATACTTAAACGTCCTAATTTTCCACACAACAAATACTGCCATACTACTACCATTGATGCTGTGCTGGAAATCCACCTCTTAAGAAAAACTAGAATCACTCAGGATCAGTTGTATTGTCTGGTTATATAGGCAGGCCATGAATTAATTGATCTACTTAGGACAAAACATTCCGCATGGTGGATTCACGTTCCCTGGGCTGAAGCGAAGTGGAGAAAAAAAAATAGTCAGTTGAGGATTTTTATTAATGGTTGGAGATATGAGTTCTTGTCCTTTCATCTCTGAGATCTATGTTCAGAACAAACCCACAATGAAAGGATAAGGTTCTAGCCATATCCACATAATCTCTAGCAATTCTTACTCTGCCTCTGCTTTACCCCAACTGTTTTGGAATGCACTGTTAACTCTTTTAACGGACTGAAAGACATTCAAGATATTCTACTTGATCACGTGTATGGGGTTAATTTTCATCTTCGTGGCTTGGGTGGCAAACTAACAGGATGGATGAAAATGTTTGCCTGATCCTTGCAATTAACACTATAGGAAAAGGTCATAGAGTCATCGAGATGTACAGCATGGAAACAGACCCTTTGGTCCAACTCGTCCATGCCAACCAGATATCCCAACCCAATCTAGTCCCACCTGCCAGCACCTGGCCCATATCCCTCCAAACCCTTCCTATTCATATACCCATCCAAATGCTTCTTAAATGTTGCAATTGCACCAGCCTCCACCACTTCTTCTGGCAGCTCATTCCATACACATACCACCTTCCGTTGAAAGGTTGCCCCATAGGTCTCTTTTATATCTTTCCCCTCTCATCCTGAACCTATGCCCTCTAGTTCTGGAGTAACCTAGGAAAGAGACTTTGTCTATGTATCCTATCCATGCCCCTCCTGATTTATAAACCTCTATAAGGTCGCCTCTCAGTCTCCGACGTTCCAGGGAAAACAGCCCTAGCCTATTCAACCTCTCCCTATAGCTCAAATCCTCCAACCCTGTCAACATCCTTATAATTTCTTTCTGAACCATTTCAAGTTTCACAATATCCTCCTGTTAGGAAGGAGACCAGAATTGCACACAATATTCCAAAAATGGCCTAATCAATGTCTTGTACAGCCGCAACATGACCTCTCAACTCCTGTACTCAATACCCTGACTAATAAAGAAAAGCATACCAAATGCTTTCTTCATTATCCTATCTATCCACTCTCAAGGAACTATTAACCTGTATTGTAAGATCTCTTTGATAGAAAGGAAATTGAAGGATCATGCCCAAGTTATATTCTTCTAGTCAACGCAGGGAGTAGAATGCAATATACTTCCTTTCAAAACAAGTTGATCTATTTGGAATTCCATGAATGAGGAATTTTGAGTGAAATGGTTGTGGAAAGATACAGATGGAAATCCTGCCTCCAGTTCCATTTCTGGCTATTTTCAACAGAATGAGAAAGGAATTGTGTCAAGAGTATCACTTCGAGCTGTTTAGAAGTTGTCAGTTTCCTTCTTGGGGCAGAACGCTATGGGGTTTGGTCAAGGGGTGTGGATTTGGGTTTGTGACTGCTCACCATCTCCAACTTTAAAGGACAGTTAGTTTCTGACTTGTCAGCACGCGCTGGAATCATGCCCACTGTTCAAAGAGGCATCATAAAATTGAATTTTTTTTTAAAAGAAGCATGCAAAATCCCCAAACTACCTAATTTATTTCAGGTCATTAGATTCTAGCTACAGGAAATCAATTAAAGTAAATTAAGTGAAATCTACAAATTAACAACCTCAACCTCATATAAACTCCCCATACATAGACACAAAAACACACAGACATAAACAAGAAAAAAAACACTTGGACATAGGGAAACTAGGAAAACTGTTCCATGTTCTCTATCTAAAAGATCTATTGGATTACGTCTTGCTAATCTAACGTTTTCTTCTCCACCTTCCTTTTACTGGTGTTTCCATTGGTTTGCTAGTGGTCCATGGTGGCTATTTCACTTATGAAAGGTCTCTGACTTTCCAATTAAAAGTCAAAACTTGCAGCATACATTGAAGGAAAACAAAGCTAGTTTTGTTCAGGTTTAAAGTGTCTTACTGCAGATAACTGAGAGAGGGTTTTCTTGCTGTTGCAAACCTACTGACTTCGCTTCTGGTTAGCTGAAGCTGTTCAACTAACCTGATAACCAGTCACTTAGTTATTGCCAGACAGAGGAAACTCTTCATTGATAAACCAATCAGCTTCACATCTGAATAGCCCCTAGGCTCCAGGTTCATCTGCTGGTACATACTTACATAAAGAGGTTTACCAAAGAAAACAAGTGCCTTGTTTTCAAAACATGTTGCCAACCTTGTAAATCTCTGGTATCCAAACTCCTCTTTCTTATTTCAGTACACAGTTTTAGAAAAGCACAAAAATAAAAAGACATGGTCCTTAGGGATCAATGAAATACATATCAGCTCCCTGCCATAATTCACTGCTGTTGCCATTAACAAGGCCACACTGGGTTTTTCGTTCCTCAGTGTGAGGAAACCCTCTCCTCCAATCAGATTGGGTGACAGCTCTTGCAGTCTCGGCATCAATAGAACATGGTGGCCAAGACCTGTTGGGTTTTCTCCAGCAATTCCTATTTTTATTTCCAACCTTCAGCCTCTGCAGTTCTTTGCTTTATTTTGTTTAAATAATCCCTGCCTAGCAATTATTGCATTTTCACTTTGATTGGATTCTATCAATCAGGGTGCATGTTTACAGGTATTTAATTCATACACCAAAATCCATAGTCTTGGTCCTGAGAGTATCATGTTTTATACTATTATTAATTTTCTTCTGTGACATGAATTACTATCAGAATACAAGTTGGGAGGCAATTGCCTTGTGTTATTATTGTTGGATTATTAATCCAGTGACCCAGGTAATGTTCTGGGCACCTGGGTTCAAATCCCACCACGGCAGATGTTGAAGTTTGAATTCAATTAAAGTCTAGTCATGACCATGAACCCATTGTCGATTTTTGGGAAAACATCTGGTTTACTAATGTCCTCTGACAAAGGAAACTGCCATCCTTACCTGGTCAGGCCTATATGTGGCTCCATACCTTCTGCTATGTGGTTGACTCTTAACTACCCTCCGGGCAATTCGGGATGAAAAATAAATGCTGGCCTTGCCAGTGATGCCCTCATCCCATGAATGAATAAACAGAATACAAGTAACAAAAGTTAAGTAAAATCCAATGGGACATCCCTTTATATACAGCAAGAGATTCTGTGCTTCAATATGTATTGTAAGGTTGATTCACATAATATTGTCAGCTTGTTAAGAATGAGGCTAAAATGATTTCTAGACCAAAGAACATAGGCCAGTGAGTTTGAAAATGAACAAGTGGTGAGATATTACTACTGACATAAAAGGTAGAATTTATTGCCTTCCCCTTGAAGTAGATTGGTGGTGGAAGGTCATGTAATTGGGCAGGATACCAAGGTGGGTGAGGGTTCCACTATCTTCCCACCTCTTTCCTCATTACATTTGGTGAGAGAAGACTTGTGAACCGCTTCCTGACCCACTACCAGTTGAGGCCTGTACATGCAACAATGGCTCGTTACCCCTGTCCCCTCCTCTTCTCCCTCATCTGTGCCCTGAGACTCTTGATAATCCTAACCCTTAGGGAGGTGGGTCCATTATGCACCGCAGCCACCAACTTCCCATTGGTCCATTATGCACAGCAGCCACCAACTTCCCATTGGCTCTGCTGGAGACCTATGCTCCTCGAGAAGGGCCACCACTGTCCAGTTCAGTCTCTGTTTGGAACTTGCTTCAGTGCACCTTCCTGGAAGGAGGTAATGGAAGGCTCTTACCAGCTGTCCAATCCACAGTCAAGACCTTGTCATCCCCATCAAATACCAACAATAAAGTCCTGTCTGCAAAAAATACAAAAGATTGATATTTTGTGTCTGAGTCATTTGCTGTTTCTTCATGTGCTTATATTTGCCCTATGAAATAGACAGCTGAAGCAATGCACAGAACTGTATAGTTGACCCACCAAACTCCAGAGTGTTTAGAACAACATGACGATAAATCTTTTATGAAATTATTTGGCAGAGGATGTAAACATTTGAGTAAGTTATGAAAAATATGGGGAGGAGAGTACCCAAAGCACTGAACGTCTTTATTTTAAGACGATAAACAATTAAAATCCTGTATACACACTCTGATGCAGCTATGCCACTAACATTACCATGATTACAGCGCATGTTGTGATACTGCATTTCAAATTCTCCTGTTGAATCAGTAACATACTTTGGTGGTACTTTCACATACGTTTTGTTTGCTAATCTCTATTTATAAAAATAAAATTAGATCTCCATTTAATCTGGAAGGTATGTATTGTTCGTGCGCATTCAGAATAGCTGTATCCTGCGAATTGAGCTATAACATAAGACAATGCAACCCAAGTTGTTTAAAGTAATATGTGTCATTATTTTGCAGAGGAACGTCTTTAGCCTACTCCTCGAAAGCATCCAATTTTGTAAGCACCAGAATAAACCACGAAAATTATGAATTCAGTTATTTGAAAGTTACTGTTCACAAGTATTTACAGTAGCTAACTGATGAATGCTAATCAGATGAAGCAGATTCATTGGAGAAGTGCTAATGGGTTCTACATAAACAATGTTGTGAATCAGGAAAACCTTGCTGTATGCACTTGCATAAATTTACCACACAACCATAACTAAAACAGCACAGAATAAATTCATTATATAGATGTAAAAAATCTATTTCTTGGGTTTTTTATACACATTTATTGCTGTCAGACTTTACTGATGGTATTTGATGAAGGTGACAGAATGCAGACTGGAGAGCTGATGAGAGCCCTGCATCATCATCACCAGGAAGGTGCATGGCGCCAAGTTACTGTATTTACCACATTTACATAGATTTATCAGTCAGTTTAATTCTGCAAAATGTTGTATCAATCTTGGATTGTGCAAAATATTCTTTGCACTGATGTTTCCTGATTTTTAGTTGTTTTTCCAAATCTGGGCCAATTATTTCACCATCTGATACAACTTTGATAATATTATGTTCTGGCGATGGGCTGGATATCAAATTTAAGCTGAGTGCCATTTTGACACCAGGAAGTTACCACTGGTAAGGTGGTGATCTGTTGCCCTAACTGCATGATCGCTCTCAACCACTAATCTCTAAGTTCCTTGTCAGTCTCTCCACCCTTTTAACCCCTCACCTCAATAACAGTAATAGTTAAGACTTTTAATGTAGAGCAGCCAAAACAAATGAAAGAATATTTCATGTATTATTGTTATTGAAAATTAAACATTTGAATAGTTGGTTAGATCACAGAAGATGTGCTTACCTTGCATGTTAAGGTTTATTTTTTTTTATATTCATGTGGACATCACTGGATGGGTCAGTATTTATTGACCATCCCTAGTTGACAAGCTGGTGGTGAGCTGCTGCCTTGAACTGCTACAGTTATTTTGATGTAGACAGGGAGATCCAGGATTTTGACCCTGCGACATCGAAGGAACTGCAATACATTTCCAATTCAGAATGCTGATTGGCTTGGAGGGGAACTTGTAGAGAGTGGTGTTCCATGTATCTTCTACCCTTGTCCTTCAAGATGGAAGTGGTTGTGGCTTGAAAAGTGATATCTGAAAAGCCTTGGTGAATTTCCGTAGTGCACCTTTTAGATTGTACATACTGTTACTTTTGAGAGTCAATTGTGAAGGGAGTGAACATGTGTGGGGTGTGGTGCTAATCAAGTGGGTTGCTTTGTCCTGGGTGAGGATCCTGGGATTGTATTCATTAGAGTTTTGAAGGTTGAGGGGAGATCTAATGGAAACTTACAAGATAATGCATGGCTTAGAAAGGGTGGACGCTGGGAATTTGTTTCCGTTAGGCAGGGAGTCTATGACCTATGGGCATAGCCTTAGAATTAGAGAGGGTCAATTTAGAACGGAAATGAGGGAGACATTTCTTCAGCCAGACAGTGATGGGCCTGTGGAATTCTTTGCCACGGAGTGCAGTGGAGGCCGGGATGTTAAATGTCTTCAAGGCAGAGATTGGTAAATTCTTGATCTAGCAAGGAATTAAGTGCTTATGGGGAGAGTGTGGGTAAGACGTGCTGCAATGCCCATCAGCCATGATTAAACGGCGAAGTGGACTCGATGGGCCGAATGACCTTACTTCCACTCCTATGTTTTATGGATGGTTTATAGCTTTTTTAAATGCTGTTGGAGCTGCACTCACCAGGCAAGTGGAGAGTGTTCCATCATATTGCTGACTTGTGCCTTACAAGTAGTGGACAGAGGAGTCAGGGGTGATTTAAATGCTGCCAGATTTCTTGCCTCTGATCTGCTGTAGGAGCCATTGTATTTATATAGCAAGTCTAGTTCAGCTTCTAGTCAATGGTAATTCCCAGGATGTTGATCATGGGAGATTTAGCAATGAGGGTGCCATTGAAAACCAAGGGACGATGATAAGATTCTGTCTTGTTGGAGATGGTCATTGCCTGACACTTTGTACTCTGAATGTCATGAAATTAATCATAAATGGAACAAACCAATTTCTTCATGTCAATGCTGAGAATTAACTGAAGGAAATAAAATACTTAGATATTTTCAGTAAATTAAACAAGAAATGCAAGTTACTATGTAATTTATTTGACTACAGTATTTACTTTTCATTTTTTGAGTGGTTTAGAATCCAGTATTCCCCGAAGCAAGCTCTCGTTTTAGTTTTAATTCCAAATATAGTTGCATGTGTACAATTTTTTGTAACCAGCTCTGGATTATACATAATTCTTGGTGGATGTTTATTGAGCATTAACTTTCAATTATTATAGAATCATAAAATCAGAGCTGTACAGCATGGGAACAACTCCTTCAGTCCAACTCGTCCATGCTGAATGGGATATCCTAAGTTATAGTCCCATTTGCCAGCGTTTGGCCCATATGCCTCAAAACCCTTCATTTTCATGTACCTATCCAGATGCCTTTTCAATGTTGTAATTGTACCAGCCTCCATCAATTCCTCTGGCAGTTCATTATATATCCACTGCCATCTGCATGAAAATGTTGCCTCTTAGGTCCCTTTTAAATCTCTCCCCTCTCACCATAAACCTATACCCTGTAGTTTTGGACTCCCCCGACCCTGGGGAAAAAAAACTTTGAATATTCACCTTACCCATGCTCCTCATGATTTCATAAACTTCTATAAGGTCACTCCTCAGCCTCCAATACCCGAGGAAAAATAGCCCCAGCCTACTCAGCCTCTCTGCATAGCTCAAACACCCCAACCCTGACCACGTCCTCATAAATCTTTTGTGAACCCTTTCAAGTTTCACAATACCTTTCATATGGCAGGGAGACCAGAATTGAACAAAGTATTCCAAAAGTAGTATAATCAATGTCCAGTGCAGCTGCAACATGTCCTCCCAACTCCTGTAGTCAATGCACTGAATAATAAAGGCAAGTATACCAAACACCTTCTTCACTGCCCTATTATTTTCTTGAGAATAAAACATGTCGCTTTTCCAGTGATAAAGATTCCTAAGTTCTAAGCCTCAGAGCTTTGTTTGCTCTTCAAAGCAACAAACATCAATCATGTTCATTTTTGAATGTACGAAGAAAGGATTAAAATGAGTGAGATAGATCATGCTTGGTATAGAGGGATAATCTTGGTTTCAAGTGCAACACTAAAAGTTGGGTTTCAGAAGACCAAGATCATTAGTGGTAAGGGTAATGCATTGTGTGGAACGTGTGCAAGAATGCTTGAATGCATCTGGTAGTGATATTCATTTGGTCTCTGTGAGCTTACTACAGGTGCTAAATAAAGCTTTGAAGCACAACAGAAGCCATGATATTTTTCAAATATTTGCTCAAACTTTATAAAAGCTCATGGTTCCCAAGTCTTACATGGGTTAACTGTGCAAACTTCTCAAGTTGTAATCACCAATAGACAACCTTCCAGTTAGTTAGTGACAATTGCAAAGTAAAACAGCAGAAAGCAAATGCCTTTGTTACTTTTTCCATCCACTTTGTAGTTAGTTCACAAAGTGGGCTCAGGTTTATGAATGCTTGTAAAAGTCAATCATAGTAAGTGGTTCCAATCAATACAAAAGTATGGGTGGAATATGTTAATACATTTTTTTTCCCCATTGGCATTAATCTTTTCATGAACTTCACTTTCAAGTGCCCAATTAGCTTCCCTGGCTGCAGGCATTATTCTCTGTTGGATGTAAGTATTCCAATTTTCCAATCTTGATCTGAAAAAAAGAGTAGATACTTACCTTTAGATGAAGTCTCTCCTCGAAGTTTCTGGCCAGTAGTCTTCTTTGAGAAGCAGCATAAACGAATCCAGGAGTCTGTGAAGACTGAAGGGACCTTTGTGGAAACCACACCCTTTTTTCAGCTGAAAGTGCTGAATTCTGTAATGTAAAGGTCGTGTAGTCAGTTTGAAAGATTCCGGGAGAAGGTGAGCATGTAATGTAAATGTGGGGGTAGGGGGCAGACCGGTGAGGGGAAAGGGTTCCAGGTGGATTAGGGGAAAGGTGACAGATGGGTGAGTAAGTTAAGGTGCCAATGGTGAGAAGTTAGTTGGTTACAAATAGGCGAAGAGATTAGGTTACCAGATGGGTGATTGTCAGCTAAGTGGATATGCATTAAGGATAAATTGAGGGCTCGCCTCAGGGGGAGAAAGTGCCAGGTTTGACCTGTTTGGGTTGGAGGGATGTCACAGCTCACAGCATCAGGGTGGAGAGGCCAGTCAAGGGATGGATGGTGACAAGTCACGGATTTGGGCCAGTGGGTGAGAGATGCAGAGAATGGAGCATCAAGCTTTGGTGGAGGTGCATAGTTGGAGCAAAAGGATCAGTGCTGAGTAAGGGCTTGGTTGGTAATTACCCAGGAATTAAGAAAAGTTTTTATTCCTTTAAACTTTCCTGAGTAACTTTTACCATTAACGAGTCAAACATCCAATAATTCACCCTCTAACTCAGGCTTGGGAATTTCTTTGGAGTGTTCCCAATACCCATAATTAACACAACCAGAATTCACCTCCTCAGAGAATTCCTGCATGGTTGAGAATTGCAGCTTTAAACAATGCAGCGATGGTCTTCCCATTGACATTTCTCAGCAGGTCTTTACTCAGTTAAAATAGTTGAGGCTTGAACCTCGTCCTCTGAGCTCCTTCCGACATCCTAAACTTGATTACTTGGTGTTTGCTTGATTGCATTTGTGTCTCAAGATCTCCCATTTCAGTTGGAATGCTGACTGCGGGAAATAATCATACTATTTGTGAAGCCAAAAATGGACAGCATATGAACCAAATCATGTAATGCTTTAGTGTGCCAAGTTAAGATAACGGAGTAAATGACACGGCATATCGTTCATTCCTGCACTTAAATTAGCACTTATTCAAATTATGTCAAAATGAATTTTCAAGTTCATTCTTGTATTTACCTCTGCCTTTAATATAATCAACTGCATTTCACTTTTCAATGATGCAAGAAAGTTTCTATTTCCCTGGAATTCTCTACTAAAACAGTCCTTGGGATTAAGTAAACGTATGCATGATTCTTGAAATCTCGCATCAGCTCAATGCATATTTTAAAAGCTGGTGTATCCAGACAGTGATCAGCAATGTTTCAGAAAGGTAACAAACCTTCCTAAAATAATCTCTATTGCTTAGCCTCTTTAATTCAGGAGAAAATCAAGTTGAAAATCAGGAAGCTGTGGTGAATATGTTAAAGAGGAGCCAAAATTGTTTGCTGAGGAACAGCAACATTATCCTTTGTTCCAATGTGTTGAAACAGAACTTTTATGGGGTTTTTTTAAAGCAATATCCCCTTATCACTTCTCAAACTGCACTTTTGTCATCCTCAAACTTAATAGCTGGAAATGGGTGGGACACAAGTCTGGACACCCAGCCTTTTACTGTCTGGGCTTGATTTGAACAAAGCGCAGACAGATCAGTAACAGGCATAACAGTCAGCTAGTAAAATCATAGAGATGGACAGCACAGAAACAGTTCCTCTGTCTAACTCGGCCATGCTGACCAGATATCCTAAATTAATCTAGTCCCATTTGCCAGCGCTCTGCCCATTCTCCTCTAAACATTTCTTATTCATATACCCATCCAGATATATTTTAAATATTGTAATTGTGCCAGCCTCACCACTTCGTGTGGCAGTCATTTCATACGTGCACTACACTCTACAGGAAAAAGTTGCCCACTTTTCCCTCTCATTTTAAACCTTTATCCAAATTTATCCTCAGGGAAACTTGATAGTTTAAAGAAGGTGAGTAGAGCTCTATCATTAAGGTGCCTTTCTAAAACTGTTTCCTCCAGCTATCCTGTAAACTACCCCCAAAATATATTTGAAATCTTATCAGGTCCACCAACACCATCTGACACCTACACTACCATTGTTCCTGGTCGATCCCCTCCTGGGAGACAACTTCTCCCCATCGGTGACTAATTGCTCACAACCTCAACGACCATGGGACCTACTCCCTCACACCTCTCCGTGTTACTGCTGTCAGTAATTAAAACCTCAGAGACTTCATATACTGGGGAATCTTTCCCTGGTATGCACATTACCATTCATGATTGGAGTATCCCTCGACTGTTCTTGGGTAATTTTTGTCATCTCCTTCCTTCCTCCCCTTCCTCTGTACCTTTCCCCATTATCCTCAACACATGAGCAATCTAGACATATCACCTCCATGAATTGAACCCATTCACAGCTCTGTGATCCAGACATCTCTCCATTCTCCTTTTTGTTACAAGCACCTCTGAACTTACCATCTCTTAGACTCATCACACTTCAACCTCTCTACTTTCTTCAGCTTCAGCCACGTTGCAGCCAGCTTCTTAACAGGCTCCAGCCATACAATCAGGTTGCCTGTATATGGGAACCCCATGTAAAGAGACTCTGCAATCCTTCAATTACATTTCTCATTGTCCCTTCTCATCTTCATTGTCTTGCGCAGAGTTCACTTCCAATTTAAAATGTAGGCCCATGCATCTAACGGGTGTAAAAGTATATACATGTCATTTCTGCTATAACATATGTTTTGTCAATACGAATTTAAGAACGCTGTTTCTAAAGCGCAAACTTTTAAAACGTGTTGGCTGTAACGCGATTAAAGCAACAATGCTTTAAGCACTGTTTCTAAAGTGCTTTTTTAAAATAATGCGGGGTTGCACAAGAACACAACCATCGCGTGATAGAAGAACTGACTGTACCTCCAATTTAAATGTTAATCAAATGAAACCATCAACTGACTGAGGAAAGTAATGCAGTTCTTAGGTTTGGAATATTTCTGTACCACAGCACAGTAGAGAGTTAGTATGCTTTCATGATTCACTGCACAGTGAACTGCAGCCATACAGAGCATTTACAGGGTTCATACGAGTAGATGTGAACCTGAAAGATCTAGAGCAAATTTAAAACTGAACTGTTGAAAGAAGCCAATAACAGAAATTAAAATTTTATCTTACATGTTGTTGTATTCACTTGGTATTCTGCCTATTGCTATCTTTGTGATATATAGGGGCACATTATATGACTCATAATGATGTACACTTAGGTTTCATTTTTGGTGAGACACAGACAAAATCTCAGAGGAATGTTATTTTCACCACATATTGAGAGCACACTGCAGAACTTCTCAGTCTGCAGTTTTAATGAGGAGTCTATTATTCTATATTTTCTTTATAACGATGCTTACAGGACAGTAAAAGCACAATTTCTTTGTAAGCTATACTAAAAACATACTACAGCGAACACATGCTTTAAACAGGGGAGCTTTTGTAACTTGAATTTTAATGAGGGTCATGCGTAATATGTGCTGTACTACATTAGTGGGGAACTGTAACTATTAAGATGATGGAATAATGCAGGAAACATGACATTTTCACATACATTTTGATGACTGGTTTGGGTATAGAAGAATCCAGCAGCCATTAAAATGCCACACAGAGAGAGACTGCTGACAGGGAATGGACCATAAAGACAAACAGCATTGGAACGCATTGCCAAAAGGTGATTGATTAATAAAACTATTGGCAACTAAATCTAATGTTGCATTTTTGTGTCGCACTGAGGCACTGTAGATGGGTATATTTTGACAGTCAGGTTTCCAAATACTGGAAAGCCATTGTCTCTTTAATCTTTCTGCACCAAATATCACCCACATATAAGTTTTTAATGTCAACCCTCCTGGAACCAGTCACCAAGACAGCAAACTCTTGCTTGAAACAATAAATACAATTTTATGTATGTATATATTTATTTTTATTTTACGACTGTACTTCAAAACACTGTAAAGCATGTTGGGATACTTTGAAGTTGTGTAAGAAACTCTATAAATTCAAGTTAAATTTTTGAAAATTGCAGAAGTAAACTGTCTACAGGACTATGTGGTAGACATTTATACAATGTGGTAGATAGCTCATGTTATGGTGAATGTGAATGTGCAATTGAAGTTGGAATTATATTTGAGATGTGGAAGTGGTGCAGTATAATTACAGTGTATAGCACTGGGAATTTGGAGATAGAATAGGAATCTGGTGCAGCGGGGATGAAGTGCTTTTGACTTACTTTTTGTGGCTCATAGATTGTAAGGTTTTTATTAATTGGATTAATTGAAGCCTAGGATCAGGGGCCCAGCACAAATGAGTGACATCACAGGTAACCTGTAAATTCATTCAGTGGTGATAGCTACTGATCTGATTATCTATTATAGGTTACTTTCAGATTGAAGGTGTAAAGGGGAAATATTTACAGGCTACACACTAAAAGACAAGTATGACTTTTTAAAAAATCAAATTAACAACTAAGAAATTAAAATAGAAATGCCAAGCCAGGCGATGTGTTGTAACTGAATGGTGTGGGAGCTGGTAGACCTCACTTTAGTTCATAGTGACCACATCTGTAACACATATTGGTCACTTATAGAACCCCAGGTCAGAGCTGATGAGCTGGAAGCTTAGTTTTCAACACTGTGACACTTCAGTGGGAGAGTTACCTAAATGCTGTGTTGCAGAAGGCAGTCACACTCCTTAGATAAATTACCTCAAATTCAGTCAGTTTCAGGAACAGGAAGGTGTAACTGTCAACAAGGCAGGTAGAAGCATTCAGGGGGTAGTGCTGAAAGAACCTCAACCTTTTCAATTTGTCTGACAGGTTTGAGGTTCATGTTCCCTGTGTGGATGAGAGTGGGACTGCAGGGAGGACGAACAAACTGACCACAGCGCCGTGGTACAGGAAGACATTCAGGGGTTGGAAGGGGGAGGGGGTGGTGGAAGGGGAAAGAAAAAGAAGTTTAGTGGTACTCGGGCTTAGTATAGTCAGAGGAATAGACATGGTTCATTGTGGCCAGGGTCGAGAGTCCTGAAGGCTGTGTTTCTTCCCTGGACCTAGGTTCAGGATATCTCACTTGAGCTGCAAAGGAATTTGGAGTGGGAAGGAAAATTTACAGCTGTCATGGTCCATGTAGGTAGAGGTTCTGCTAGGAGAGTTATAAGCAGCTATGACCTAAATTGAAAAGAAGAACCAAAAAGGTGGTAATCTCTTTATTACCACCTAACCCAAGAGCGAATTGGTCAGAGCATTGAGTACAGGAGTTGGGAGGTCATGTTGCAGTTGTACAGGACATTGGTTAGGCCACTTTTGGATTATTGTGTGCAATTCTGGTCTCCCTCCTATCGGAAGGATGATATGAAACTTGAAAGGGTTCAGAAAAGATTTACAAGGATGTTGCCAGGGTTGAAGGGTTTGAGTTCCAAGGAGAGGCTGAACAGGCTGGGACTGTTTTCTCTGGAGCATTGGAGGCTGAGGGGTGACCTTATGGAAGTTTATAAAATCATGCGGGGCATGGATAGGGTAAACAAACAAGATCCTTTCCCTGGGTTGGGAGAGTTCAGAACTAGAGGGCATAGGTTTAGCGCGAAAGGGGAAAGATTTGCAAGGAACCACAGGGGCAACTTTTTAACACAAAGGGTGTTGTGTGTATGGAATGAGCCACCAGATGAAGTGGTGGAGGCTGATACAATTACAACATTTAAAAGGCACCTGGATGGGTATATGAATAGGCAGGGCTGAGAGAGATGTGGACCAAGTGCTGGCAAACAGGACTGCAGTGATTTAGGATAACTGATCGGGATGGATGAGTTGTACCAAAGGGCCTGTTTCTGTGCTGTATACCTCAGGGTCAACAGGATTAAGAGGTAAACATGTGGCTCAAAGATTAGTATGGGAAAAGCAGGTTCGAATTCATGGGACATTGGTACCAGTACTGGGGAAGGAGAGAGCTGTTCTCATTGGATAGGATCCACCTGAATCATTCTGAGACTAGAGTCCTTGCGAATCACCTAACAAGGGCCTGCGGAAAAGGCTTCAAAGTAAATAGTGAAGGTGGTAGGTTCAGTTGCATGGAAAATTCCAGAAAGAGTTAAGAGTGGGGGAGGAGGGCTGAACAGAAGTTATTAAAGTTTCCAGAACAGGTAATAGCAAAGAAAGTATGGAAAGGGTCAGGAAATTAACTTTAGATCCAGCAGATAAACGGACAGCAATGAGAAGGGGGCAGTCAATGCAGGACTGAGCATGTTGTACTTAAATGCGCACAGCGCACAAAGGGAGGTAAATGAGCTTGTGGAGCAATTGAAATTGGCAGATACTGTGAGTATCACAGAGATGTGATTGGAAGGGGATCAGGGCTGGGAATGAAATATCCAAAGATATGTGTGTCTTATTAAAAAGGAAAGGTAGATGGACAGAGAGGGCGGAATTGCCTTGTCATTAAGAAATGAAATTAAATCAATAGCAAGAAGTGATAAAATTGAAGGGTGTAGATTCTGTGTGGGTAGAGCTGATGAACCACGAAGAAACAAAGATCCTGATCAGGTTGTGTATAGGCTCCTTACAGAAGTCAGGATGTGGAGAAGAAAATAAATCAAGAGATAGAAAAGACATGTAAGAAAGACACTATTAAAATAATCATGGGGGAATTCAATATACAGGTGGACTGGGAATGTCAGGATGGTAGCGGATCTCACAGAAAGGAATTCATGAAATGTTCCTGAAATTTCTTTTGGAGGAGCTAGTGGTAGAGCCCACTAGGAACAGGCAGTTCTGGATTTGGTGACGTATAATGATGGAGACTTGATTAGGGAACTGAAGGTGAAGGAACCCCCTAGGAGGGAGTGACAGTGATATAATAGAATTCACCCTGTAGTTTGAGAAGGAGAAGCTGGAATCAGATGGAACTGCATTATATTTGAGTAAAGATAACGACAAAGACATGAGGGAGGAGCTGGCCAGAGTTGTTGAGAAGAGGCGCCGAGCATCATTGGCAGGAATGTCTGGGGTTAATTTGGGAGGCACAGCACAAATTTATCACAAGGAAGAAGAAATATATTAAGGGGCAACTATGGCTGACAAGGGAAGTCAGAAACAGTGTAAAAGCAAAAGGAAAAGCATACAATGTGGTGAAGATTATTGGGAAGCCAGAGGACTTAGAAGCCTTTAAAAACCAGCAGAGGACAACTAAAAAAGCAATAAATGGGGAGAAGCTGATATTTGAGAGTAAGCTAACCCATAATATAAAAGAAGGTTGCAGCGTTGTTTTAATTATTGTAAAGGTAAGAGAGAGGCAAGAGTGAACATTAGACCATTGAAACATGAGGCTGGAGAAGTAATAATAGGGAACAAAGAACTGCTGGAGGAATTGAATAGATATTTTGCATCAGTTTTCACAGTGGAAGATACCAGCAGCATACCAGAACTTCAAGCGAGTCAGGGAGCAGAGGTGAGTGTAATGGCCATCACTAAGGCAAAGGTAGTGGGGAAGCTGAGAGTTCTGAAGGTGGATAAATCACCCTGATTACAGCTCAGAATTCCTAAGGAGATAGCTGAGGAGATTTTCAAGGCATTAGTGGTGATCTTTCAGGAATCACCAGAGCCAGGGAGTGTCCAAGAGCCCTGGAAAATAGCTAATGTAACATGCCTGTTTCAGGGGGGAGATAGAACACAGGCAACTATAGGCTGGTTAGCCTGATCTCAGTCATTGGCAAGTATTTAGTCCATTCTTAAGGTTGAGATTGTGGAGTACTTGGAAGGGTATGGTAAAATATGGCTGAATCATCAGAAGTGTGTGTAATAGCCATCACCAAGGAGAAAGTGCGAGGGAAGCTGAAAGATCTGAAGGTAGTTAAATTAGGACTAGATGGACGACACCACAGGTTTCTGAAGGAGATAGCGAAAGACATTGGTGACGATCTTTTGGGGATCAGTGAACTCAGGAATCAGAGGACGCAGGGAGGGTCCCCGAGGACTGGAAAGTGGCTAATATAACACCTCAGTTTAAGTAGGGAGGGAAGCAGAAGATGCAAAATTATAAGGCCATTTACATGACCTCAGTCATTGTTTAGATTTTTGAATCTGTTATTAAGGATGAGATTACGATTACTTTAGATTTAGATTAGATTACAGTGTGGAAACAGGCCTTCAGCCCAACAAGTCCACACGGACCCGCCGAAGCGAAACCCACCCATACCCCTACCCCTACATTTACCCCTTACCTAACACTATGGGCAATTTAGCATGGCCAATTCACCTGACCCTGCACATCTTTGGATGGTGGGAGGAAACCGGAGCACCCGGAGGAAACCCACGCAGACACGGGGAGAACGTGCAAACTCCACACAGTCAGTCACCTGAGGCGGGAATTGAACCCGGGTCTCTGGCGCTGTGAGGCAGCAGTGCTAACCACTGTGCCACCGTGCCGCCCACATACTTGGAGGTGCATGGTAAAGATGACAGAGTCAGCACAGCTTTATCAAGGGGCGGTCATCCCTGACTGTAGTGATTGGGATCAGGTTGATCTTGTTAGCTACCAAGTGATTGATTAGTGGGCCAATCAGGAAAGCCATGGCTGACCAGATTAACCAGGAGATTTTGCCCGCCTTTTTTGTTTCTTTAAAGACCTTTTTTTTATGTTTTTGGTTGCACTTCAGTCCCATGCTCCTGATCTTCGGGCACCCGGTACAGAGGAGGGAGGGCAGGTCTGAAGACCTCCTCGTGGGTCTGCTCCTGGGCCTGGCCAAACTGGCCATCAACAGGTCCAGGCAGCGGGCCGTGGAGGGGGTCGTTAGGGCCGACTGCCTGCCCCTCTTCCGCGGTTACGTTAGAGCCCAGGTGTCCTTGGAGAAGGAGCGCGCGGTGCCACCAACACTCTAGAGTTGTTCAGGGAGAGGTGGGCGCAGCAGGGAGTGGAGTGCATTATTTCTCCCTCCAATTCTATTTTGATTTAGTCCCTACCCTCCCCTTCACTGTTTTGATCACACAGCACTGTCCCTTGATGTGAAGGGCAGTGTTTGTCACTGGCCACCCGGGTGTTTTCCTATCTTCCTGGTGGTGGAAATTGAATAAAGATTCGTGCACTTTGTGTCTTTCACTGTGACTCACACCTGCACACACACACCATGGGTGCTGGGGAAAAAATAAGCACTACCGCAGTTAGGTGGTAGTGTGGGGGTTAAAAATAAAAGAAAAAGAAAAAAGAAGAAGAAAAAAACAGAAAAAAAATGACCAGGAGGTTTTGCCCTCCTTTTTTGTTTCTTTAAAGACCTTTTTTTATGTTTTTGGTTGCACTTCAGTCCCATGTTCCTGATCTTCGGGCACCCAGTACGGAGGAAGGAGGGCAGGTCTGAAGACCTCCTTGTGGGTCTGCTCCTGGGCCTGGCCAAACTGGCCATCAACAGGGTGAGGCAGCGGGCCGTGGAGAGGGTCGTTAGGGCCGACTGCCTGCCCCTCTTCCGCGATTACGTTAGAGCCCGGGTGTCCTTGGAGAAGGAGCACGCGGTGTCCACTAACACCCTGGAGTTGTTCAGGGAGAGATGGGCACCGCAGGGAGTGGAGTGCATTATTTCTCCCTCCAACTCTATTTTGATTTAGTCCCTACCCTCCCCCTTCACTGTTTGATCACACAGCATTGCCCTTTGATGTGAAGGGCACTGCTTGTCACTGGCCACTCGGGTGTTTCCTTTCTTCCTGGTGGTGGAAATTGAATAAAGATTTGTGTACCTTGTGCCTCTCACTGTGTCTCACACCTGCACACACACAGCATAGTTGTTGGGGGAAAAATAAGCATTACCGCAGTTAGGTGGCAGTGTGGGGGTAATGGGAAAAAAAAGAAAAAGAAATATATATATAACCAGGAGATTTTGCCCTCCCTGGTTTGTTTCCTTAAAGACCTTCTTTTCTGTTATTGGTTACACTTCAGCCCTATGCTCCTGATCTTTGGGCACCCGGTACGGAGGGAGGAGGGCAGCTCAGAGGACCTTCTCATAGGCCTCTTCCTGGCCTGGCCAAACTGCCATAAACAGGTATCAGGATTTTCCTGCTCCTCAGATGCTGCCTGACCTGCTGTGCTTTTCCAGCAACACACTCACAACACTGCCCCTCTTCTGTGGTTGCGTTCGAGCCCAGGTGTCTCTGGAGAAGGAGCATGCGGTGCCTACCAACACCCTTGAGGTTTTCGGGGAAAGGTGGGCACTACGGGATGTGGAGCGCTCTATTTCCCCTTCCGACCCTACTTTGATTTAATCCCTGCCATCCACTTTCACTTTTTCATCAGTCAGCTTTGCCCTTTGAGGAGAAGGGTACTGCTTGTCACTGGCCACTTGGGTGTTTCATTGCTTCCTGGTGGTGAAAAATGGATAAAGCTTTATACACACGTTGTTCTTCACTGTGTCCTACACCTGCACACACATGACATGGGTGCTGGGGAATGAATAAGTGCTACTGCTGTTAGGCAGTCGTGTGGAGATTTTTAATTTACAGACAAACCAGGAGATTAGAATCTCCTCAGTTGAGAATAGATTCTGAGCTGGATGGCCACAACTAGGGTACTATGCCCTAGTAAATAAAGGGAGACCTGGTAATGGGACCTGGCATCTGTGCAGTTATTTAGTTGATAAATCTGTTAGAATTCCTTGTGGAGGTAATGACCACTTTAGACAAAGGAGAGCTAGTGATTGTGAATCTGTTTGGATTTCCTGAATGTCTTTGACAAGGTGCCACACAGGAGGCTGTTAAAAAAAAAGATGAGACCTCATGGTCTTAGGGATGAGTTATTGACATAGATAGTGGACTGATTCGCAGCTCTGTTATGAATAACCTCAACGCACACTGACTCCACCAGAACTGCTTTGCACTTCAACAAACAGGAAAACTTTGGTCTTATTTTGTACCAAAGTGATCAATTGGGAACTCCCCTGACCGGGATTGAACCCAGGCCGTGATGCTGAAAACTCCAAAAGCTCCAAACCACCAGGAAAATTGCTCCACATCTGTAGAATTCATCTTACTGCCACCACTTTAACCATTTGATCAGTCAGTAGATCACTTGAGCCCCCCTACTCTGTGAATAAAATTCTCATAGGTTGGGTTAATAGACGACAGGCAGGATATTGCTGACATGACATCCAATTCTATAGCAGCCCTTTATCATCATGCAGCCCACCCATTGCATGCCATTTTGGATTGTAAGGGTGTAAAAAGTTCTCACTGGTAATTTTACCACCATATTGTCCATATATGGGGTTGGATTTTACTGATGCGAAGGATGGATGTAAAGCATATCAGGAGATTATGCCCATCACCTTTATGTCTACCCTGACATGGTCCCATCATACAGTTTGACAAGAACTGAAAGTAGTAGCCTGCCTAAAAATAATTGATGGACCATTGAGGAGCAAATTACTGCAGATGCTGGAATCTGAATTGCAAGTGACATGTGCTGGAGATCACAGCAGGTCAGGCAGCATTCATGGAGAGAGAACAAGCTAACGTTTCGAGTCCAGATGACTGTTCATCTGATGAAGAGTCATTTCAATTCGAAACATTAGCTTGCTCTCTCTCCATGGGTGCAATCTGTGATCTCCAGCATTTGTCATTTTCAGTCACTGACAATTGAGATGATTACCAAGCCAACAGACCGGAATATCATGCTGCCAATGTTAAAACCAGTTGGTGTGGAGAGAGAGATGAGGAAATTGGAAGGCAGCTTTTTTTAATCCAACCGATTAAAAAGTGAATAGAAAAGAGGACGACGTTCTTTGATGGTGATTTATATGGGTTTGAAACTTCCTTCAAGAGGCAATCCACGTTGTTGCTTTCAACCGCCAGCCCTAGATGACCCGGTATCGTCCTGTTCAAACAGCCCAAGAGTCACCTGTTCCAGAATCCATCCTTAATCCACGTGAGCTTCTTTGAAGTCCCAGTAGTGCCAACAACTGAGTTTTGGCACTGATGGACACTGTCAGAGCAGTTGGCCAGGTTGGTTGACAGCTGTCAATGACATCGGCTTCCTCCCAGTGAAGAGCAGAAATCCACTTCCCATCTCCTCAACACTATGCAGAGTGATGTGTGGCTTTGATGCTGCCTTATCTCATGCTAGTCTGTTGAGGTCTAATTTTTCCACCAGGCAAGTAGAACACCAACACCCCCACCCATAAAATTTAGCCCAAATTCCTTGATGAAGGAGAGTGCTGCAATCTTCATAGGCATCTCTGATGCCTCACAGCGCCAGGGACCCAGGTTCGATTTCCGCCTTGGGTGACTGTCTGTGGAGTTTGCACATTCTCCCCATGTCTGTGCGGGTTTCCTACGGGTGCTCTGGTTTCCTCCCATAATCCAAGGTATGCAAGTTAAATGAGTTGGCCTTGCTAAATTATCCATAGTGTTCAGGGATGTACGTTAGGTGCGTTAGCTAAGGATAAATGTAAAGTCATAGTGAAGGGGAATGGGTTACTCTTCAGAGGTTGGAAGGGACTTTTTGGACCTAATGGCCTGTTTCCACACTGTAGGAATTCTATGATTATCAAAA
>NC_057741.1:8512941-8590858 GCF_004010195.1 Chiloscyllium plagiosum
AGGTCTGGCAGCATTTGTGGAGAAAGAAGCAGAATTATATCAGCTAATTGGCAATTCATGTGATAACTTTAAAAAGCCTGGCTAATCACAAAATGGCTGCTGCACTTATTTACAAAGCCTGCAAACTAACTTATTCTATGTGAGATATTATTGGCATTTATTCAAGTCATGATAAGGTGTTCATTGTTATCTTGCTATTAAAAGTAAGCATTTTTCTCTAATGTAATCCAATAAATCGGTGTGATAGCATCTCAGTTAACTGCATTGCTGGGCCACTGAATTATCATTAGGTGTATTCAGGAAAACAACCATCCAAGTACCGGAGAGATCAGCCTATTACTAATCCATTTCCCAAAACAAGCATCAAACATTGAGTGGTATCCACAACCTCTTCACAGCTTATCTGCTGACAGGCCTTCAAGGAATGTCCTGAAATTTGCTTGGCTGGGAGACCATCTTTTAATCGCCACAATGTCTGCTCTTCTGTCATAAAAAGGCTTTTGAGTTTGTTCATTCTAACCATAGTTGAAGAACTTTCCCAGTTGTGTAACCTTTTAGAATTTATAAATATTTACTAGTTCACTTCATATTTAAAAAAAATGCAGCAATCAGCTTTCCTATGTTTTCCAAGTTCGCTGTTTGTTTGGCTTTTGGGCTGGACTGATCTAAATTTGACTTGGCTGGGAAAGCTAAAGTTGTAAAATGTGCAAGATTTATAATACATTAAGTGGAATATTTAGAAATAGCATGACTAAATCAATCTGCTCAACTTCTGATCTCACTTTTATTAGCAGTTAGATGAATGCTCATCTTATGCTTGGTTAGAAAAGTGCATTTTCTTCCTGCTTGGTGGTCTTTGATGTTGAAACATTTCTTAACCTCATGGGAAAACCCATGCGTCAAAATGTTGTCAAACTGGAGAGACGACAGCTGCTGTCTTTATGTATCATCATGAAGAATGGAATGTGCCACAACGTGAAGACCAGAGCAGTTCAGTGAAGACCAGGGTTTCCAAGAGTTTGTCAAGTCTGAACGATACATGTATTATGATATGAGAAATTAGAAAAACTAGTTGAAGCCCGTCATCCATGTTTAAATATTAACTTTACTCTTCCCATTTATCTTCCAATGTCTGTAAATAAAAAGGCGTCAGGAAAAAATTGTTGTTTAGGTTTTTGACATTAAGTTTGGCATTATGTCTGGCGCTATCAATGTTTTATGGGAACTTGGTTAAAACTATTTTTTTAAGAAACAATAAGTATATTAAACAAAGTGGTCCAACAATTTGGGTAAGTTAAACAGTAATATGAGAATTTTATGTCAAAATCAAAGTAAATGGGGTAATGGCCCACCATGCATATCAAATTACATTTGATGTCCATGGTTTTGAACGCATGCTGAGCAGTTCTATAGTAGAGACTAGAATCTAAGATTGCATTGACGTTAGATCATTGGGTTAGTTTCAAGTAAAAACTGGGCACAGTCCATTAAGCATGGCCATTGTAACATTTGGTTTCAGATTAACATTTATGATCTGTGGGCTTCTTTAATGCTGCAGTGCAAAGCTGTAATTGGTTATAGCTTACGGTCCACCCAGTAGCTACTGGCATTTCACTGTAATGTAATTTCTGGGTGATTAGGTAACAAACTATGTTAAATATTGCTTTTGAATGTTTTGCATAAAAGAAAAAAAGACCATTCTCTCCGACAGCTGTTGAGACACGACTGAAAGTGAAATTAGCCTGAACAGGCTGAGTGCAGCTTCCAGTAGTCATGAGATCACATCTCCCAACTGTCCTCAAATCCAGCACTAATCTAACAAATTCTCAGAGATTAGAAGAATATAAGAAATGCAGAACAAGAACAGTCCATCCAGCTGTCATTTAAATCCACGTTTAGGAATCTGCAGTGTCTGCTTTCTTCTGCCTTATAGGGCTAAAAATGACAAGAGAGAAAAATGTCAGCATATTGGTGTGAGATTAGGGGAAACAGGTGTTCTTCTAAAGTTTGAAATCAAAGGTCATTATTCAGGGTAATATAAAGGATCTGACCATTCCATCTGCTTTGCACCACAGTTGATCCAGAATCCCTGATGCTGTCAGTGAGTGTAAAATGGAACTGGAGCAGTTGGCCTGATAACTCATAGCTTCCACATGGACCCACCCATAAGTCCAGCTGCTAACTGCAGTATAGATCTGAAAACATGAGGTCACCTTGCCCCTTCATTGTCCCAACTAAGGAAGTGAATACGAAAAGCCAAATCCATTCATCTGCAACAATCTGGTTAACACACTTTGGATAAAACCATGCTAAGGAGTTCCTGACTTAAATCAATACAGTGCGTATGTTTGAAGTTTCCTTATTAGTTACTATACTAGTTGAAGTTAGATTCAGCACCAACTCACGTGATAGTGTTTATTTAGACGAGAGGGAGCTTCAAATCCCTCACACCAGACCAAAACCAGATAGAGGGATAGCAGTTAAAACAGAATAGGATACTTAACAGTTGCTTTCCTGCCCTCATCTGGCTGACTACAAGTTAATGTTATGGCTGAGGACACAAACCCCAAAAAAAAGCGAGACCCTCTCGATAGATGCAAATGAGTATCCAATGAATTGATTGGTGCTTGAGCTTTTACTTTATCCTATTGCCTAAGCAAGAAAGCACTTGTGATCTACCTATCAGACCAGAATTGTCAGAATCAGAAGAGGCCTGACAGTTACGTTTTTTTCAGAAACTTTTGTTTTGATTTCTTTTGGAACGAGAAAGAGCAAGAAGACATCTGTTTCCAAAGCAAATGTTTTAGACTTTCCCCTCCCCAACCCTGACTGGGATTTCCCTCCTAAGATTAGCTGCAGAGGGCACCAAACCACATGATTTCAGTGGCCAGGCAGTTGTTTATTGCTGAATTACCAGCCCGTTTGATTGGGGAACCAGGACGTTATACACTGATGAGTCAGACCGCTCCTTCTGCTCCACCTTTGATCCTTTTGTTTCCAGAAAAGACACTTAACCTCCCCCATCTTTCTCTCTTTCCTGATACAGGACCCATCTTTGTTTTAAAGCATACAGACTTGAACTTAACTAACACACAGCTGGTTTCACCATCTACCTCTGTACCAGACTGGAAGGCATCAAAAGCTTTTGAGTCATATTTTCTTATACTAAACTGACAATTATGATAGATTCACCCTGATGAACAAAGATAGCCTGTGCTTTCTGTCACCCTAAAATCCCTCTCACATTCTTCCTACAACCTCATCAACTACGTACGCAAGTCCCTCTTGGATCTTTTTCAATAAGATTGAGATCATCCTTTCAGTTGCCTTTGCTATTCGGCTTGTCCTTTGCTTTGTGAGGCAAACTTCCTCCAGACGGTTCCATTTGAGCTGTATACTTATGTTTCCCTTCTCTTTGTTTTCAGTCTCCCTTCATGCTCTTTGCAAGCTTACTTAACCCATAATGCCCTCTTCTTGTCTACTCTGGTTAAACCATTGAAAATCCAACTTCCAGCCCTGGTCCGTATACTAGCTGACATTGTAAATGTAAAAGCAGATTCCAGGACCTAAACCCTCGCAGCATGAAAAATTTGTTCCTCATGTTACTGTTGTTTCCTTTGTAAGGTACCTTTAATCGGTGCCCACTATTTCTAGATCCTTCCACCAATGGAAGCAGTTTCTCTATATCTATTCTGTCTGAACATCTTAACCTTCGCAAAGACCAAAGTAAAAATCAGCAATTCCATCTTGGGGCTCTCATGTTATCCTGTCATTTTTGTTATCCACCCCCTGTGTTATGAGCACCATAATGTTAAGTAAAAGTATCCTACTACAAGGAATTTTTTTTTAAGTGATCCCCAATCAAAATCAGGAAAGGTGAGGTCACCCTGTTAGGAGTCTTTTACAGGCCTCCTAATAGTCCTAGAATCATTGAAGAAAGGATAGGGAAGGTGATTCAGGAGATGAGTGACAGTAATAGGGTGGTTGTTATGGGGGACTTTAACTTTCCTGATATTGATTGGGAAAGCTATAGCTCAAGTTCGTTAGATGGGTCAGTGTTTGTTCAATGTGTGCAGGAGAGTTTCCTGACACAATATGTAGACAGGCCAACAAGAGGTGAGGCCATACTGGATTTGGTTCTGGGTAACGAACCAGGCCAGGTGTTAGAATTAGAGGTAGGTGAGCACTTTGGGGATAGTGACCATAATTCGGTGATTTTTACACTCGTGATGGAGAGGGATAAGTGTGTACTACAGGGCAAGAATTATAGCTGGGGTAAGGGAAAGTATGATGCGGTGAGGCATGACTTAGGATGCGTGGCTTGGAAAAGTAGGCTTCAAGGCAAGAGTGTAAATGATATGTGGAACTTGTTCAAGGGGCAACTAATGAGTGTCCTTGATTATTATGTACCTGTCAGGCAGGAAGGAAAGGGTCGTGCGAGGGAGCCGTGGTTTAATAAGGAATTGGAATCCCTTGTTAAATGGAAGAGGGCGGCCTATCTCAAGATGAGACGTGAAGGTTCAATTGGGGCGATTGAGAGTTATAAGGTAGCCAGGAAGGATCTGAAGAGAGAGCTAAGAGCAGCAAGGAGGGGACATGAAAGGTCCTTAGTAGATAGGATTAGGGAAAACCCTAAGGCTTTCTATAGGTATGTTAGGAATAAAAGAATGACTAGGGTAGGAATAGGTCCAGTCAAGGATAGTAGTGGGAAGTTGCGTGTGGAGGCGGAAGAGATTGGGGAGACACTGAATGAATACTTTTCTTCAATATTTACTCAGGAACAGGGCATTGTCGTCGATGCGAATACTGAGTCACAAATAAGTAGAATGGAAGGCTTTGAGGTATGTAGAGAAGAGGTGTTGGAAATCCTGGAAAAGGTGAAAATAGATAAGTCCCCTGGGCCTGATGGCATTTATCCTAGGATTCTCTGGGAAGCAAGGGAGGAGATTGCAGAGCCATTGGCCTTGATTTTTATGTCCTCTTTGACTACAGGAGTAGTGCCAGAAGACTGGAGGATAGCAAATGTGATTCCCTTGTTCAAAAAGGGGAGTAGGGATAACCCTAGTAACTATAGGCCGGTGAGTCTCACTTCTGTTGTGGGCAAAGTCTTAGAGAGAATTGTAAGGGATAGGATTTATGCACATCTGGATAGGAATAATGTGATCAAGGATAGTCAGCATGGTTTTGTGAAGGGCAAGTCGTGCCTCACAAACCTTATTGAATTCTTTGAAAAGGTGACGAAGGAGGTTGATGAGGGGAAAGCGGTAGATGTGGTATAAATGGATTTTAGTAAGGCGTTTGATAACGTTCCCCATGGTAGGCTACTGCAGAAAATACGGAGATATGGCATTGAGGGTGAGTTGGAGGTTTGGATTAGAAATTGGCCGGATGGAAGAAGACAGAGGGTAGTAGTTGATGGCAAAGTTTCTTCATGGAGTGCCGTCACTAGCGGTGTTCCGCAAGGATCTGTTTTGGGACCATTGCTGTTTGTCATTTTTATAAATGACCTGGAAGAGGGGTTAGAAGATTGGGTGAGCAAGTTTGCGGATGATACGAAAGTCAGAGGAGTTGTTGACAGTGAGGAAGGATGTAGCAGGTTACAGCAGGATATAGAGAAGCTGCAGAGCTGGGCAGAAAGGTGGCAAATGGAATTCAATGTAGCTAAGTGTGAGGTGATTCACTTTGGGAAGAATAACAAAAAGATGGGGTACTGGTAGCTGTGGTGGACTCTCCCTCTTTATGGGCATTTAAGCGGGCATTGGATAGGCATATGGAGGATAGTGGGCTAGTATTGGTTAGGTGGGCTTGGATCGGCGCAACATCGAGGGCCAAAGGGCCTGTACTGCGCTGTATTCTTCTATGTTCTATGTTCTATGATCTATTTTCCTGTATTACCATTTACTGTCATATCCCCACAGTAGCTCTTTCCTTTTTTTAAGCATTTTTAGTAGCCAACATGCTCTTAGAGCTCATAATCCATGAATTAATCATGAATCTCTAAGCTTTGAGAGTTGTCCAATATTAGATAGACCTTCATTTATCATAATCTCTTCTAATGGTGTGCAAACAAATTTTACATCTTTTTCAGGTGGAAATAACACTACAGGATATTAATGACAACCCTCCTGTATTTCCCACTGATGCATTGGATGTCATCATTGAAGAAAACATCGGAGATGGCTTTCGAATATTACAGCTGTCAGCTACAGATGCAGATGAGGTAGGTAGTACATCTCCTGTTTTTTTTATGTTTTGCACAAAGAAGTTTAGTCCATATAGACAGATTTTTAACATTGGTGAGTGGATGAGGCTCATACTGGAGGGCAACACAAAGAAGACCAAATAAGTGGAGGAATAATGAAGTCTAATATTAGTTTGAGCATGTTCTATCCTTCAGGCCCTTTAACAGTTTGGTGGAAAATGAAAAGACAGCTTTTCTCAGTAAGCACTGAAAGTAGTGTGTTGTCAGTGTCTATTCACTTAATACAAATGTACCAGAAGGTCGAGGTTTGGAATAACATCCCAAGATTCCAGAATCCCACATTTATTAAATATTATGCAATATTCCACTGACAGCGAGTAAACATGGCTTCAGTCCATTTCATTTCTAATGTTTATGGGAATTTGAGTGTTATCGCTCTGTACAGATATCAGTTCTAACATCTTGAAGTTATTCTTTTTCTTACAAAATTATTTTGTGCACTTTATGAATATAATAATGGGATTATAGAACTATGCCTGGAAAAAAACAAGTGGCTTCACAATAAGCTGCAGTCACAGAGTCAGACGGCACGGAAACAGATCCTTTGGTCCAGCCAGTTCATGCTGACTATAATCTCAAACAAAACAACTCCCATTTGCCAGCACTTGGCCCATATCCCTCCAAACTTTCTTATTCATGTACTTATCCAAATGATTTTTAAACATTGTTTAGCTTCCTCTGTTCTGTCCTACATTCAAATTCTCCTCTTCTCATCTGAAAATGTCGACTTTTGCTAGTATGTGCTCACTTGAAACCTAGCTGCCCTGCTGATATTCTCAAATGGTTATTCCAAAAATGTGAGCTTTAGTATGTATATTGATATGCTACTGAATCACTTACAATCGAGTCGAGACCAATCCATTGCAAGGAAACAACTGGCACTTTACATTTGATAATGAGGATGCGAACCTGTGTCATTCAGCCTGGCAAAGAACTCCAGCTGAATGGATTCCTTGAATCAGACAATGCACGACAGTTTCATCAAATTAAGGCTTGGTGGACGCAGAAGGTGAGTGTGGACCTACTGAAGAGCTTCGTGCTGCTGGGCAGACTCCCGTTCCCTTCCTCTGGAATGTTCTGATGAAAAGCTTCACCCCCTCCCACCCCTAAACACCACCCACCACTCCGTGCGCGCACACACGCATGCACACACACACACACACACACACACCCCATCCCATCTTCCTCATGTAGTAGTTATCAATCTTCCTTTACCATGAAACCTTCTGTTATGTTGCTGACAATGTTCTAGTAGGCCGACATTCATCAGGGATCGATTAACTCTGTGGGTTAGATCTTTTCAAACAGTAAAATGCATTATAAATTACAACAAAATAGCTGTTTTCTTTGTATGCAGCTTGCATCCACAAAATGGGGTATTTCAGGGGGGAGTCTGTTCAAGGCATCTTACATCCTTTCCATCAAGCATCCAATTTCCCTTGAACTACCTGTCAAACCGATGATGTCCCAAAGGTCCTCTCTCCCTCAGCCTCGCTCATAGCTCAGATATCCAATCCACACATTTCTGCCCCTGCTCCCAGCAATGTTCCCAGCTCCCTAGGATCAGAAACACACTTGCTGAACTGCTCTTGTTCATTAGGCACCAAAGTCATATTATGACCTCCCTTTTCCCCTACTGGGACTGCCTCTCCTCACGTCTACCACCACCCACATGGATTCAGGTTCTTTGAATGTAATTCTCTCTCTCTCTCACTCTCCCTCTCTTTATGCGTCTTTCTGTAGGTTAAATATCAGGATTGGATCAAATTACTCAGGCAAACATTTGAAACAATGTAACATGGACCAGGCAAATATTGCCTTTGGCACAATTCCAGCATAGTTTGGATACAGTGTATCATGTAGCAAAATTTATGGTTTTATGCTTACTTTAGACTGATAAAATTGAGGCTCTTGAGTTCACAATCTCGCCTAAAACATAATAAAACTGAAATTGGTATTTGTTGCATTTGTTTTTCTGAGGGATGCCAGCCAATGCCTGAAACATGTGTCAGAGCTGTTCTTCTGATAATTGCTCAGTGGCTTAATGCAATCCTGCTCCTGGGTTAAATAAACCGGCTTAGATTCAGGTGCCTAAATTCTGCCATATGATGTTCCTCTGCACCCAAACCAAACAGTTCACTCATGTACACAAGACATGCAAAATTGCATGTTCAGGAAGAAATTTTATTGTTAATGGATATTGTTTTGCATATGTCCATGTGCGTTTGTTAAAGAATTAAAAATAGATGGAAAGTTACCTGGTAGTTACAGCCTACATATCACCCTTACCTACACAACTACCACTCATGCTTAGATGATTCAGATTCTGGTTTTACACAATTTCATTTCACTTTTTAGTGGCAAACAGGAATGATAATCATTCGCCCATCATAACTGTGAGATGTCTGTATAGTTATACATAACTCATTCATTTCAAATTTCTCATCTGCTGTTGGAGTGGAGTTGTTAGCCATACATTTGAACTGAATTAAAGTATCAAAAAAAAGGAATATCCTATGATCACTCATCCTGTTAGTTCTCCGCTATTGACCTAGGAAATGCTCAGTTTCCAGGGACCAGGCAGAAGAAAGGAAAAGTGTGAACCAATGATGCGCCACCCATCCATGGCACCCTGGATTTCCTGGGCATTCCCCATTGTTGAGGGTAGAGTTGGTGAGGCTAGGATGCATGTATCTATAGTATGTGCAGTGAAAGTATAAGCATGCAAATAGTGGAGGGAGCAGGCAAACATAACATTTCTCTCTCATGCTCCTGAGCGGTTTCTGAATCGAAAATTGGTAAAGAAACTACCTCTAACTCTTATAGCTACTATTACAACATGGGATAAAAACCCTCCTGCTATATTCAAACCAGTAACACAGAAAAGATTTATCCTGTGCAGTAATCTGTGAAAATGTGAGAGGCCAAGAACTATTTAAAGTAAAAATTAACAACTCTATTCCTTAAAGTATAACAGAGAATAATTAACAAACAATTATTTACAACTCCTTCCTCTAGCCCATCTTTTACCTTCCCTTCAATAATACTATTCCGATAAAACTCCCACCTCCAGATTAAGATTTACCAAAAATTCAGGTTTTCAGAAACCAGCCAGCCATCAAATCTTCTGTTTGGATCTTTCTGTGTTTGCTTTTCTTCTTCTTAGGGATTATGATTTACTTGTCAAAGATTGATAAAGGTACCTGTAAGAGAGCTATTCCCCGAACAGTCTGCAAATGTCATTGACTTGGCAGTTCTCCTTCCAACTGTTCAATTTTCCCTGATCTTATACCCCCAAAGCATCGGATTGTGTCATTGGCTTTTAAAATTGTAAATATACTAATTTCAAACTGGATTGGAGTTTGGTATTTTCCGGGGTATAATTTAAACTGGTTGGCCTAATTCAAATCTGTTCTGTTGTTTCTAGGCAACCAGCTAATCTAGCTTTCGACCAAGCATTACATTATTACCTGAATCAGAACACTTAGTGCTGTCAGGTAGTTCTGCTAGCTTTTAACTCTCTTAAAGGCACAGTGCACCCACATTTTCACAACACTACCAGCACCCCGCTATACCCTCATTCCAACCCTGTACTTTCATCAGGTTGGATGGTCTGAAAGCATTGAGCAACAAGACAAAAGAGGCCAAAACAGGTCTAAATTTACAACAGGACAATGTGCCACCAAAGCTGATACCTTCTGACTATGCTGGACAAATGGCCTTGCAGCTGATGGATATTATTGTTGCAAGGATCATAGGCGTAGGCTTTCTGACTTTAATTCTGAATGTGGAATGCTCCCACCCCACACCTCCTGACCTCCAACCCCAAAGAAGGCACCTACGCAGAAGCATTCTGATGGCTGAAATTGCAAATGTTGCCAATTCGATGATATTTTCCTTAAAACCTGTTCAGAGGCATTACTACATGCTTTTGGAGTAGGTGGGACATGAACATGGGCCTCCTGGTTCAAATGAGAGCATTAACACAGTGCCACATGAGTCCCTTGTGACCAGTTTGGATCAGGTTCGGCATAGTGTACCAGGTGCGCTGGATGTAAACGACGTTAGCAGATTGGGAAGTGGAACATAGAGCTGTTCTGTGTCCTTTGCATGGAGCACTTTGCAGGTATCATCAAGACTCTTTAATTGGCTATTACTATCACATGTTATCCCAGTAAGCTTTATTGTACATCAACTATAATATATTTTGAAGACATTATGATTATTGCAGAAAAAGACACATTTTATCAAAGCTTTTCATTTTGCATTTGTCAGGAAAACAACTCTGGTTATCCTCTTTGTTGACATTTTTGAAAATTGTCCTGATAAATACAAGATAAAAACTTTGACAAAACATGTCTTTTTCAGCATCTGATTGTTGATTCATGAAAGAGAGAAATTCCCAATCATTTGTAGATCTAAATTTGTTCAAAATCAATTCAAAGTTTTAGCTGATACTTTGATGGCTGTGAAATTATGTGTTTAAAATATTCCCTTTGTTAAAATTGTGTTTCCTGTTCTCAAATACATTCCTTCAACTTTGATACAGTGCCACCTCACTCACTCTGCCCCACTCCCTGGACCCTTGCACTTACACAGTGCAAAGATACTTGCATAGCTGGTGTTCATTATGAAAAGGATGAAACCTCAAAGTCTGAGCTGAGACATTGAAGTCGCTGATAAATACAAATGCCCAGAAACTCCTTGTTAGGATCGTTTACTGCCCTATACTATGACAAGTATTTCAGTAAGCAGAGGCACCTGTACATACAAGCCCTCAAAGTATAATGTTGCTGGACAAAAATACTGTTAAAGTACATGAGAGAAATTATGGCTGATAATGAAAATGTTTGACTGCATGTGTTCTAGTTTAGAATAGAACATTACAGCAATGAAAGTCGCTTTTTAATTCAGAACTTATAGGTAAACTTACTGCCCGTTCTTTTAAAGACATCTCCTAATCTAGTAATTTGTAGTTTGTGATACTGTGCATTTCAAGTTTTTTTTTTCATCCGTCTCTGCTGCACTCATCACTCCAACTACATTTGGCACTTGGCTGTTTCTTCAGTTGGGTCAGGTTATTTTTTTTTTAAACAGGCTTCTGTTCTTCTTTGTGTAAACAGGACAATAAATTTCTAGCTCTCCCGATGTTTGTTGTTTGTCAGTTTCCGGCAGATTTCTTTGGTTTGTGCGGGAGGATTTTGAGTACAATATTAACAGTGGACAGTTCTAGCTGGTCCTCTGGTTGTTTGTCAATTTGAAGTTCAGTCACATCAGCCAGAAGAAAGGCAGCCAGACCCAAAAGCTAATGGCACTGCATTTAAATCTGTGGCGTTTCAACAAAGAGCTGGAAAACAGATTTAATTTAAGAAATCCTACTAACAAAGCAAGGGATGGCACTGAAATAAATACACACTTGGTCAACTAAATGCTGATGACATAGAACATGTGATTTGTTTCAAGAGAAATATCAAAAGTAATTTTTCTCTGAAACAGGCTGCTCAACTCTGCCCTCTGACCAATTTTTGGACATCAAAGAGGTAACAACCTACTTCCTAATTCTTCAAACAAAATGTCCAACACACTTCACATGTCCCACTTCAAAGGGTCCACTGGAAGAGAAAAGGAAATTATTTCATGCTAAACTATGTAAGCTATGTGGTGATGTAACCAAGTCACATCTTGCCCTTGCATCTTGATTCTTCTTTCAAAGAAAGAAATATAAGAAGCATTTTGTATGTGTATATTATGGTGGCACTGTGGTTAGCACCGCTGCCTCACAGCGCCAGAGACCCGGGTTTAATTCCCACCTCGGGCAACTGTCTGTGTGGAGTTTGCACATTCTCCCCTTGTCTGTGTGGGTTTCCTCCCACAGTCACAAAGATGTGCACGTTAGGTGAATTGGCCAGGCTAAATTGCCTGTAGGGGAATGGGTCTGGGTGGGTTGCTCTTCAGAAAGCTGGTGTGGACTTGTTGGGCTGAAGGGCCTGTTTCCACACTGTAAGTAATCTAATCTAATTACCTTTTATCACCTATAGAACCCTCAAAATGGCATTGTTGGCAATCTTACTCACAGGAAATGGGGCAAACAATTCAAACATAATGAATTTTCATAAACTCTGACATCTGAAAAAGTAATTTGTTTTAGTGATTCTGGGTGAGGAACTGTAGAGAGAGTTTATCTCCTATCCTCCTTCAAAATAGTGCCAAGGGACATTGTACACATACCTAAGAAGGAAGGTGGGACCTCAGATCACTGACTCATCCAATAACAGAAGGTTTGACAGTGTAGCACTCCTTCAGTACCTCAGTGGACTGTTGGCCTAATTTTGCATTCTGGAATGGGTCTTCAGTCGTTTTATATTGAGGGCCCTGATGGTGGGACCAGAGGTGTGTGAGACAACTGTTCAAAGGCGGAGTCCGACTAGGGAATGAGATATTCTGGATTTGGTAATGTGCAAAGAGACGGACTCACTTAGGGAGCTTAAGGTGAAGGAACCCATAGGGGACAGACACGATAATATGATAGAATTCATCATTGGAGTGAAGAAGGATGAGAGGTGATTTGATAGAGATGTACAAGATGATGAGAGACATAGGTAGAGTGGATAGACAGACACTTTTTCCCATGTCGGAAATGGCTATCACGAGCGGGCATAATTTTAAGATAATTGGAGGAAAGTTTAGGGGAAATGCCAGAGGTAGGTTCTTTACTCAGAGAATGGCTGGTGTGTGGAATGCACTGCCAACAGTGGCCATAGAGTAGATACATTAAGGACATTTAAGCAACTCTTGGATAGGCACATGGAAGATAGTAAATTGAAGAGTATTTAGGTTAGTTTGATCTTAAGGTAGGATAAAAGGTTGGCACAACATTGAGTGCCGAAGGGCCTGGTACTGTGCTGTACTGTTCTATGTTTTATAAGATAACCTCACCTGCTGTAAGCCATCGGTCATGAATTTGAAAGCTGTCCTTTCTTGTGTGTTGCATTCTTAATTGTGGAGGCATACTTTGATCTGCCACAGTTGTGTTTTAGTGTGCACAGCTCCCCTGTGTTTCTGGAGTGTTGTGGTTATTATGTTTGCCTCACACACAAAGGGGGATCTTCGGTTCATGCCAATATGTCAAAAAAAAAAGATTCCTGCTGCTTGTTGTCAAAAAAGTATGATCCACCTTCAGTCCACTGGCAACTTAATGACTGACTTTCATCTGTCTGGGAAGCTCACTTTCTTGCCTCCCTTCCAGGTTTTTGTCCTTGCTTGCCTTGTTTCCCAGTCCCAGAAACCTCCCTGGATTCTGCCCAAGATTTCCAACGCTATCAAGCCTATCTGAGACCATTTCCATTTAAGCTTAAAACTTACACCACTTTACCTAAACATCATCCTCACAGATACCAATCACCCAGATTTCTTCTTCGTCACAATCGACTTGTGCTTCACGTGACTTCATCGATGGTATTGACCATGACATTGGATCTCCTGTCTGAAATGTTTGTGCTGGCACTAATCTCTCCCTCTTCACATTCTCTGTTAATTCTGTGAATCCCTCTAAAGTACCAATCCAACAACAGTCTCGGTCACAGATTTTCTCAATTTATCAGGAATTGAGAAGTTATAATCTTCATGCTCAGACTTAACCACAGAGTTTAAAAAAATTATTGCTTTGTGTAGGATGAAAATGAATTTCATAGTTCAAATCAATTAATTCATCATATACAAGATTACATATTTCCTCTTGTGGATTACTTCTCTCAGCCTCATCATCAGTGAAATTTTTGTTCATATCTCGATTATCCACTTGTCCTGTTGATGTGTTTCAGGGTTTCTTGACCACTTTATCTTGTAAAACAAAAGTCAGCTCAAGATTTTTCTGCTCTTGTCTCACTAGTGTAATTATAAAAGCTGCTTTTGAAAGATTGAAGAAGTGCACGAACAGATTCACCCAAATTTGTGGTACCTAGGGTTTCTCATTATCATGATCCCCTCTAAATTCTATTGTATGGCTGGATAGTGGGTCACCATGACCACAAGTCAGTAATTTACAAGGCTTCGACAGGCCACATATTCTGGTTGCAGACACATGACCTTCCAGTTTTGGTGTTTGAGTAGCAGCTGGAGTCGCTGTAATGCATCTGTGAGGCACATACAGGAATGGACTACAGGACTCCCCAAGGCAATTTGTTCACTGACCGGTTTTCCATTCTGGGTACTGATAAGGGCAATGGTTCCTCAGAGGAGGGTAGGAAGACCCAAGCTCTTGCAATCATAGATAGTTCAGCCCCACAAGAGAGAAAGCAAAAGAGAGGAAGAGCAGTACTGGTCTTTCGCATGCACAAAAATGCACTCTATTTTGAGCACCATAGTCTGTGAGGAGGGATAACACAGATGCTCCCCTGGGGTCAGCAGCTTCCCTGTGTTTCTGGAGTGTTGTGGTTATTATGTTTGCCTCACACACAAAGGGGGATCTTCGGTTCAATATAGGGCTGCTGCCTCATCATCTCGGCAAGTTGTGTAGGCCCCCACTTTTTACACCAGAGGAGAATCCTGGAGCAGTGGCAGGTGTGAGCAGTGAGTCCCAGAACAGCATGGGCTGTGAGTCACGGAACAGCACTTGGGGAAACAGTCTTGGAGCACTGCAAGGGGAGCGAGTCCCAGAGCAGTGCGCAGGCAGTGAGTCCCAGGCGAAGACCAGCGCAGGGGAGGCAGTCTCAGAATTTACCTTGGAGCAGCTGAGTGCTGGAGCAGAGTGGGGACAGCTGTTGGACTGGGGTCTGGCACGGGAGGTCAGACCATGTGCGGAGGCCCTGTGCTGAGCTGCTACCATGTAATGTTTATTTAAAATTTTTTACCTGACTATAATGTCAATCCTTTAATGATGTTTTATTTCTAACTTATTTTTTTAAACTCTATTAAGTAATGCGACCACTGTTTATTCCTCTTTGTATCCAAGATTTATACCTAGATACTTGTACCTAAGATGGCACCATAAGAGGCAGACATTTATACCTCTACAATGGAGTACAAGTGACAATAAAGGCTATTCAATAAAGGATATTTTATTCCAATCTACCGTTAAGGAATTTCTTAGTTAGGGGAGCAGGTATGAGTTTTGGAAGCCAGGATATGACAGCAAGATGGTATGTTGCCTCCCTGCTGATAGCGTCAGTGGTGTCTCAGAGCAGTTGCAGGACATTGTTCTTGAAGAAAGTGTTGAGCGAGAGGTCATTGTTCATGTTGGTACCAATGACATAGGCAAGAAGGGGAATATACTCCTGCAGCCATTGTTTAGGGAGCTATACAGAAAACTAACAAGCAGAATGTCAAGAATAGTAATCCTCTAATTACTCCAAGTACCACCAGCAACCGAGTGCTGAAACAAGAGGTTAAGACAGATGAATACTTGGCTGGATGGATAGCGCAGGTGGGAGGGCTTTAGATTCTAGGGACACTGGAAATGTGTTTTGAGGAGTTGGCACCAGATTGCATCAGAACAGAGCCAGGGTTGAATTCTTTGCAAGCTGTTTTTCCAGTGCTGATGGGAAGGATTTAAATTAAATTGGCAGTGCTGCTGAAAGCAGGAGAGAAAATCAGAGACAAAGACCGAGGTGCAGAAAAATCTAGCAGAGACAGTTAAACTAGAATAGAGAATATCATGTTAAAAGTCATTGTCTGATTAAGGGTGAAACTAAGCAGGAATACAGTGTATTTTTGTGTAAGTATCAAGTATAATCAGTGAGATTGTTGAGTTATAGGTATTGTTATGGACCAGGCCAGACCACCTCAAAACATTTCAAGAAAGTAGCCCAGACCCTAACTTTGCTAGTTGTTTTAAGTAGGTGTGAAATGGATATTCCAGGAGAGATGCAGCTGGTCAAACCACTTAGTTTTAAACAAAACAGAATTTATTTCCAAGATTACCGAATCAAACACAAACAAAAGAGAACAGAATACAGAATAACAATCTATCTGAAAACCCAACAGACTATCCCACCTTAATGATGCTGTTCCAAATACTTGCAGCAATCCCCATAAACACCCCTTGGCACAAAAGGAAAAATCAAACACAGGGTCTTACAGGAGAGAAGGTAGAGTGAGGGTTTCTCTAGCTGTTCCATGTAGCTGTTTCTTGGATCAGCAGCCTCTAACCAGACTGGCAAAAAAAACCAAACCAGAGAAAAGCTGAGCTGGGAGAACTTGCCACTCTCCTTTCATTGTACAAGTGTTTTTTTTTTATTTGAAAGCCTTTTGTCTGAGGCAGTATCTATTAGCTATAATCTAATTGGCCCTAAAACCCTTCAAAACCTAAACATTTCAGAGCCTGTGTCTTTACAACCTCCTGAAAATAAAACAAGGACAATATAACCTTGTTCAAGGATCATCATTGCAGGAAAGGTTGTCATGTAAAATCATGGTATGGCCTATTGCAGAGAGGTTGCTGAAAGGAGAGATTGGGAGTTATATATTACAGGAGGTGAAGTGTGCTGGAAAGGGGGAAAGGAAACAATGGAGGGAGTGTGGCAGCATTAATTAAGGAGCTTTGCAGTGCGAAAGAAAGAGACTGTCCCATAGGGCTTAAGGACATAAACATGTTTGAATCAGGAGTAGGCCATTCAGCCAGACTCATTATTGTAGAATCCCTACAGTGTGGAGACAGGCCATTTGGCCCAGCAAGTCCACACCAACTCTCAGAACAGCATCCCACTCAGACTCTCACCCCTTCCCTATCACTTTACATTTCCCATGGCTAATCCACCTAAACTATACATCACTGGATACGATGGGCAATTTAGCATGGCCAATCCACCTAACCTGCACATCTTTGGACTGTGGGAGGAAACCCACACAGACACTGGGAGAACGTGCAAACTCCACACAGACAGTCGCCCAAGGCAGGGATTGAACCTGCGCCCCTGGCGCTATGAAGTAGTAGTGATGATCACTGAGCCACTGTGCCACCCATATCCTACAAGTTTGTTCTGCACTCAATAAGTTCATGGCTGATCCAATTGTAATCTCAAGATCATATTCCTCATGACTTTAATCCCTTAACAAGAATCTATTTACCTCTGCCTTAAGAATATTCAAAGATTCTGATGCCACCAATGTTTCAGAGAGTTCCAAAGTCTTGCAATCCTGTAAGAAAAGAAAATTTGCACAACCTCTGTTTTAAAAGCGAGACCCATGATTTTTACACATTGCCCCCTAGTTCCAGCTTCTCCCATATGATGAAGCATTCTGTCCACATTTACCCTGTCAAGACTTCTCAGGAGTTTATATGTTTCAATCAAGTTGCCTCTTACTCATCTAAACTTCAACAGGTACAAGCCTAGCCAGAATGTTTTACAGCAATATGTGTCGGGTCCATGAGAGAGAAGGTACTGCCAGACCTGGTTCTTGGGAATGTTGTGGGCCAAATAGATTAAGTGTCAATGCGGGATACATTTAGATGTCAGTCATCATTGTACCCAGAGGACGAAAAGGTGGAAAAGGACGATTTAGAGGAGGAATAGTTAACTAGGGCGAGCTGGCTTCAATGATGTAAGAATAACATTGAGCTGGATAGATTGAAGACACGGGTTGACAGGAAAATCTGCAACTGAAAAATGTGCTACCTTCAAAAAGGGAGATGGTTCAGGCACAGTCAATGTTTATTCCCTCAGATGGAAAAGGAAGGGTGAGTAAATCCAGAGCTCCGTGAATGAGAAGGGAGGGAGAAATTAAAATGAAGAGAAAAGTGTGCTTATGACAAGTGGAAGGTAGGAAATACAACTGAAAACCAGGCTGAATGTAAGATGTTCAGAAAAGAGTTGAAAAAGCAAATAAGAAAAACAAAGAAGGATTATGGGAAAAAATTGGTAGCTCACAAAGGGAATTCCAGAGTCTTCAATAGATTCATAAATTATAAAACTGAGTTAAAAAGAGGAATAGGGCCAACTAGCAGTCAAAAAGGGAATTTCCACACTGAAGCAGAGAACATGGCTGAGGTATTAAGTGTCTGCCTTTACCAAGGATGTTACATTACCTGAAATGGAGCAACATTATTTAGGTAAGGAACAGATGTTACCATTTGGTGTGTTACACATCCTGGCTGTGAGAAGGAATTCAAAAGGAGGAACTAAAACAGTCAACAACATTGTTACGGCAACAATGTATGAAACATTCTGCATCTCGTGTGGAAATGCATCATTACTGGATATGAAAATGAAACTTGATTTTTAACTGAAAAAGAAATGTTTCAGAGGTGTATCACTGAAGATGTTGGCTTGATGTATCAAAAACACCGAACTTTATTACTTGGAATTCATGTGAGTCTCCTTTTTCCTAACTTAGGGTCCAAATGCCCTCGTGACGTACACAATTATTAGCGGGGCGGACAACAGTTTTCGTATCGATCCACAATCCGGAGATCTTCTAGCCACAAAGCGGTTGGACCGAGAGCGCCGTTCCAAGTATTCTTTACTGGTCCGGGCTGATGATGGGCTGCAATCCTCAGATATGAGGATCAACATCACCGTCAGTGACGTCAACGATCACACACCGAAATTCTCCAGGGATGTGTATTCATTTGACATACCAGAGGACACTGCACCGGGTAAGAGCAGAAATTAAAGCAAACCTCACAACAATAATCATAATATTAGTGAAGAATTCACAAACTGATGGACTCCTTGTCAGGGCAATCGATTTGGGAGTAGCTTCCAAGATCCGTTTCATTATTTAAGTATTTTTTCTCAGGTTTCTACCTGAAGGCAGGTATTTGGCGGTTATTGAAAATAACATGCAAAGTGTATGCTTTTAACTACAGACAGGGTAAAGAGGCAAGTTCCAAGCAAACCTGAGCCAGAATAGCGAACAAACTCTGATAATCTGATCCACATTCCAACATCACGTTAGCTGTCTAAACTCACCAGCTCCTTCACTCTTTAATAGTCAAAGGAGATCCTTATTTGTGTCTGTTGGATGGTCATATTGTTACATAATGTGAATACCCTATTGTATGCATGACTATCATAAAATAGCATACTTCCCGGATATATGTGTATTCCAGGACTAAGACGGTAACACATTGGCATCATGCTGAACACGACTCCAGTCATCTCAAATCAAGTTCCATTGTGAATATGTAATTGTTAGTTACTTGCCTGCAAAACAAGAGGCCAAGTGCTAAGGGATTCCATATGTTATAAACTATCCCAAGCTGATCTGGGCTGTATCTTCTCTCTCTCTCTGGCCTGGATTGTGTTGTCGGCTGCCCTTGAGCAGAAATACATAGTAAACAAGCTCTGAGGCTTAAGTAGAATATCCTGTATAAATACATCTTGATAAATAAATACATAGGAGTGTTTTGAAATAATGCCTTCCATAAATAATGAGAAAAATGCTTCAATTTTACTTTCTTCAAAGAAGGGTCATGGGCCTGCATTATTCTAGGAGGTGTCTAACTTTAAGACAAAGGTAATCATAAACAATTGTCCCAGTATTTATGGGGAGGGAACAGAGGCATGTGTAATCAGCTGGGAAATCCAGAAATGTCAGGAATATGGATTTCCTGCTGAATTTAACAGACGGAGCACATTAGAACTTTTTATAACTCCTTTTGCCACTTGGCAACCAGCCACATTGCAAGTTGGCTCACTGCCAGGGGAGAAAGCCTGAGGTGGAGGTCCACAGCTGGGGACCATGAGGGATGAGTCTCAGCAATTTGAAAAGATCAGGAATCAGTGGGGGGAGGCGGGGGACCTGGGTCCAGGTGCAGCAGCGACATCACTGGGAGGGTTACGTCCAGTGGGCAAAAGGATGCTAAATAGAGTATAGTGTGGGCAAATCTGAAGGGACAATAAAATAAAACAGTATTATTTAAATGGAGAAAGGTCTGTAAAAGCTGTAGCACAAAGGGACTTGAGGCTGTTTGTGCACAAACAGAAAGCTAGCACACAAGTGTTAGCAGAACAGCTAACGGACTGTTGATGCTTATTTCAAAGGTGTTACAATATAAGAGGAGGGAAAATCTTATTGTAACTGCACAACTGCCACTGAGATCATGTTAGGAATAGTGTGGGTAGTTTTGGTCCCCTTATTTAGGAAAATATTTTATTTCATTGGAATAGTTCAGAGAAGGTTCACTGGGATACTTCTGTTATGAAGGGATTGTCTTCTAAGCAAAGGTTAAACAGGTTTGGGTTCATTAGAGTTTAGGAGAAAGTGAGGACTGCAGATGCTGGAGATCAGAGCTGAAAGATATGTTGCTGGAAAAGCGCAGCAGGTCAGGCAGCATCCAAGGAGCAGGAGAATCGACGTTTCAGGCATGAGCCCTTCTTCAGGAAGGGTTCATGTTCAAAACGTCGATTCTCCTGCTCCTTGGATGCTGCCTGACCTGCTGCGCTTTTACAGCAACACATTTTCCGTTCATTAGAGTTTAGGAAACAAGGAGGTGATCACATTTCAACATATGGGTTTCTTAAAGGACTTGACAGGGTAAATGCTGAGAGGATGTTTCCCCTCATGAGAGAGTCTAGGACTAGAGGGCATAGTCTCACAAGAAAGGGGCAATAATTGAAGAATGGGATGTGGAGGAATTTCCTCTCTGAGGGCCATGAGTCTTTGAAACTCCTTGCCAAAGAGAGCTGTGGAGGAGAGTCATTATGCAAATTTAAGGCTGAGACAGACTGGTTCTTGCTCCGTAGGAAAATCGAGGGTTTGGGAGAAAATGCAAGAAAGCGGACGTGAGGTGTGTCAGATCAGCCATGACCCGATTGAATGATGGAATAGGGGCGTGGGGCCAAATGGCCTGCTCCTATTCCTATTTCATATGGTCTTATGGAAACGAGGAAGAAGTAGCAGATAAGGAGAAAGCGATCATGGCAAATAGATTTTAGGGAGAGAGGGATTGTGGCAGGAGAGATCTTAGAAAGTGATGGATAGGAGTGAGATATTGGAGGAGGATAGGTCACAGAGTTGGGAATCAATGATTACAGGAAAGGATAGATCAAAGCAACCAAATTGCATGAAGGGCTAGCAGCTGGAAACACATCTTCTGTTGTTGGCTGACAACCAGCCCTGGAAAAACACTGTCTTGCTCAGATTGATAGCTCCTGTCCCCTCCAGCAGCTATAAATTCAAACAGCTCTCAAAGTCTGACACTGAACCTCACTTAAATAGAATCATTGAGCAGCCTCTTTGGAGTGAGTTATTTATAGAATTCCTAGAGTGTGGAAACCGGCCATTTGGCCCAAGAAGTTCACATTGACCCTCCAAAGAGTAACCCACTCATATCCATTCCTCTAAATTTATCTCTGACTAATGCACCTAAACTACACATCGCTGAACACAGTTGGCAATTTAGCATGGCCAACTCACCTAACTTGCACATGTTTGGATTGTGGGAGGAAACCGGAGCACCCAGAGGAAACCCACACAGACACGGGGAGAATGTGCAAACTGCATACAACAGTCACCCAAGGCTGGAATCGAACCTGGACCCCTGGTGCTGTGAGGCAGCAGTGCTAACCACTGAGCCATCGTGCCACCATAATCCAAAACAAATCAAATCCAGAACATTGAGCTCAACTCCTTCAGACGGTGAACCCATTCTCATTTCTTCCCTTTCTTGTGGTTTTACGTGTTACATTCTCTGTCACCATGTCCTCTTTTCTCTCCCCCACCCCAGTGGGATCCTCTGTTCTTTCCAGTCTGGCAGTTAGACACACCATTTTTCTACCATTTTTGCATTCCAATCACTTAATCTGCACTATCAACAACCTTTCTCCCCCAGTACTCCACCCGCCTGCAATTGCATAAATGTTGCCCTCTCCACTCTTCATGTCAGCTCTGATGAGGAGTCATCTGACCTCGAAGTATTAGCTTATTCTCTGTCTGTGGATGCTGCCTGACCCGCTGTGATTTCCAGCACTTGCTGTTTTAAGTACAGATTCCAGCATGTGCAGTAATTTGTTCCTACATTGTGTTTAAACATAATCTTCTGTTGCCCTTCACGGGGAAGGAGATTGTGGGAGGTTGAAGTTAATCCAGCCTTGAATGCCTCTGTTGCATTCCCAGGAGAGTAACAACTGACCTTCTTAAAATAAATTCCTGGCCTTGTTCTCCACTTCCTTCCCTTCTTTTGGCAAAAAAAGTGCTACTTTGCATTAGTTTAACTCTTGGTTGAAAAAAAAATTCTAAAGACAGTAACAATGCATGGCCAAAGAAAATTAAAAAGATAACATTAAAAAGGTTCACAGTTAAAATGGAATTCGACTGTAAAGGACTTACAAGTTGCTTGGTCATTTACAGACTGGTTACTGTACAAAGCTGTGATAACCAAACAGAATATGTAAAGTGTTTTATCATAGTTCGAAACAACCTGCCAAACTACTTGTGTGATGTTATGTGTTTGTATATAATATATGTATATTATGTATTACTAACATAAACTGAAATTTTTACAATAGGTTGTACAATAATAGAAAATAGAAGATAATTATTAAACATATGCAAAGTCAGACACAACAAAGGCACACCCAACCCGGACACAGATAAGAGACTGTTCTGTGCAATGTAACTCACCTTTTGACTCACCTTTTCCACCTCCACAAGACACAAATCAGGAATGTAATGGAATATTTACCACTTCCCTGGATAAACACAGCTCAACCAACACCCAGTAAGGTCAACATCAACCAGGACAAAACAGCCCACTTGATTAACATCTCATCTGCCACCTGAAATGTATACACCCTCCACCATATGCACAGCATGGCTGCAATGCTTTCCATCTACAAGGGGAACTGCTGGAACTTGCCAAGGCATCATTGACAGCACCTCCCACACCTGCAATTCCTACACATAGGAGACATCAAAATACCACCAGCTCCAAGTTACACACCATCATGACTTGGGAATGTATAGTTGTTTCTATATCCTTGCATGATCACAGTTCTGGAGTGCTGTCCCTGACGGCACAGTGTGAATACTTTCTCCTCAGGGCCTGTAACTATTCAGGGAAATGGCATGTCAGTGTCTTTGCAAGCTAAATAGGAATAATTATTGACTTTGTTAGTGATATGGAGGAATTTTGTAAAATGTGTTATGCAAAATGATTCTGTACAGATTATTGACAGAATGCGGTGAGGTAATGAAATATTTTGATTTTAGTACTTAATAAATTAAACAATGACAGTTGTTTCAAAGTAGGGCAACTATGAGATAATGATAGAAACAAGATGTTCCTGGTGTTATTGAAATGAAAATTATTAATTGAAGATGAATAGTGCTTTTTCCTTTCGAAAAGAAAGTAAGAAAATAGAAATGGAGGGGAAAGGTTTTCAAAGAAAAATCAATGTGTGTTAATTTTTAAGATACTGGTGTCGATTTTTTAATGTTGCTTTTCATTGAATACTCTTTCTTTTAGGCTCAATTGTGGCAGCCACTTTGGCCAGTGATGCAGATTCTGGTACTAATGGGGAAATCACATACATGGTAGAAGAGGATGATAAAGATGGGGTGTTTTTCCTCAATTCTGTGACTGGTGTTTTCAATCTGACACAAACCCTGGATTATGAGAAGCAGCCATATTACATTCTCACTGTTCGAGCAGAAGATGGTGGTGGACAGTTCAGCACAGTCAGAGTTTATTTCAATGTGCTGGATGTGAACGATAATCCTCCTGTTTTCAGTCCATCTACTTATAGCGCTGCAGTGTTGGAAAACCTTCCCCCTGGATTAAGCATTCTAACTGTAAAAGCAACTGATGCAGACGATGGTATGTATTGCAGACAAATTATGGATAAATTCTGTTCTTACCAATACCAGCCAGTATCGCGATAAGTGCTTCATATCTGAAAATTAATCAAGGTAGTTTTCAGAGATTAAGTTTTGTTTTCCAGTAGGAAATAGCTGGAGTAAATCTGCATTGAGAATAATGCTTTTGAAGTTTCTGACAGACACATTTCTGTGAGGAGATGAAAAAACTGCAGATGCTGGAATCCAAGGTCGACAAGCAGGAGGCTGGAAGAACACAGCAAGCCAAGCAGCATCAGGAGGTGGAGAAATCAATGTTTTGGGTGTAGCCCTTCTTCAGGACTGGGGGGGGGGGTATGGGGAACAGCAGATAAAGGGGAGGTGGGGGTGGCAGAGGGTTTTGGGTGGGGAGGGGTGGAGTGCTGAGGTAGTAATAGGTGAACACGAGTAGAGGGTGCGGCCTGGTTGGTTGATGGGAGGGATGAATCCTATTGGTTGCTGGAAGGAAGGGTCTGTCAGAGGAAGTGGTGGACGCTGGGAAGGGATTCAGGGATGGAAAGGAGGTAATTTGAAATTGGAGAACTCAATGTTGAGTCCTCCGAGCTGTAGGCTGCCCAGGCAGAAGATGAGGTGTTGTTTCCCTAATTTGCGGTCTCATTTGCTGTGGCAGTGGAGAAGTCCAAGGATGGTCACTTTAGAAAGGGAGTGGGAAGGGGAATTAAAATGGACGGTGACTGGGAGGTCAGGTTAGCCCCTGCGGGCCCGGCTGAAATGCTCAGCAAAACTCAGCCCTGAGTTTATGTTTGGTCTCCCCGATGTAGAGAAGACCACATCAGGAGCACCGGTTATAGTAAACTAGGCTGGACACGTGAACCTCTGTCTCACCTGGAAGGAGTGTTTGGGGGCTGGAAGTGAGGGAGTCGTGTGCCAGCAGATTTTGCATCTTTTACGGTTGCAGGGGAAGGTATTGGGGGGACGGGGGTGCTGTTCAGGAGGGTTGATGTGTAGAGTGGCGCGAACCAAGGATTGGTGAAGGGAATGGTCCTTGTGGAAGACAGAGAGGGGTGGGAGGGGAAGATGTCTTTGGTGATGCGGTCTAGTTGGAGCTGGTGGAATTGTTTAAAGATGATGCGTTGGATGCGGAGATGGGTGGAGTGGTAGGTGGGGCAAAGGGGGACCTTGTCTTTAATGCATTTGGAAGGGTGGGGACTTTCGAGCATTGGAGTAGGGAATGGAGGAGGTGCAGTGGAGAGCTGTCTGGGCGACACATTTCTATGAAATCTGACATTTATCATTAGTAATTTATTACCTATCCTAACTGCCTTCACAATTAATCTGAGTCATGATTTGCAATACAGAAAAGTGTGAATGTATTAATTCATTTTTAACTTATTCGGTATTACACTATGTCTTTTTTTGAAAGGGAATTTTTATAAAAAATAGTTTATCAAGCGAATACAGTACTAGTATTTATTTCTGTTTTGTAATGTAGAGAAATGTTTTGTAAATGTATTTATATTTCAGCAGTTTTTCTCAAGCCAGAACACCTTTTTATATTCAGCAAACACTCATGGAAAAATCAAATGTCCAGATTTTGGGACACATGTTCTGAGATCCTATGCTAATAACTATACTGCTCAGAGATTTCCATCTTTTGATTGAATGAATAGGATATTATGAACATGAAGCAGCTGTTTTTCTGTGCTTTACCTCTTGAATGTGTGGCCCCACCATATTCCTCATAGAACCAAATAAAATCTATTTTATTCATATATTATCAAAAGTTTCTCTTACTTACCACTTACAAATTCTATAACTTAGAAATCACATAGTCTCATTAACTCTAAGAAAATGCTGACCATCTCCCAATGTGTAGATTTTTCAGTTGTCTTTATAAAATTAAAAAAAAGAACTTTTAATTGTATAATTATTTTGAGTCAGGTTTAGCCATAACACATCACAAGCAACAAATATTTTTTGAAGAATAGCCATCATTGTAATGTAGGAACATGTAATAATTAATCAGTGTATAACCAGATTCTATAAACAGCAGTGAGATAAATGTTTAGATAGTTTACTTCAGTGATGGTTCAAAAATGAAGGTTGCCTTTTCTTTAACATCTTTAGTGTGAACCTTAAGGTAATTGGAGGTGATGTCTTAACATCTTCTCTGGTGGATTGCAGCACTGAAGTGAAGCACTTTTTCTGTACTGCACTGTTGTATTGTGGACTATTAGTGAGTGTTTTGCTGAATATTGTATGTATCCCAATATGGGAAACTCTGAAAGCACAAGGTTGAACTATGTATTCATAGAATTATAAATGTCAGTAATGGTCTGACATGCATGTGACAGTAATGTGGTTTACTCTTACCTGTCCTCTGAAAAAGGCTGATAGGTTTCTCTGATGTATCAAAACACAACACAAATGACAAAATCAGATGGATTACAGTGATTCCAGAAAGTGGCTCACCACCATCTACTTCCTCGAGGGCAATTTCTGGCCTTGTCACTGTTAACCATATTGAATAAAAGAACTGAATATTTTTTATGTTAGTAATTCATATGGCAACTTTTAAAAATTAAATTGGCTAACCCATCTGGTTAGTCGTGTTTTGATACTTGAGAAACATCAGTTATATGGATAACTTGGAGAAGTTGGGACTGTTTTTGTTGGAAAAGAGATTTGATGGAGGTATTCAAATTTACAAGGAATCCAGATAGAGTAGATTGCGAGAAACCGTTTCCATTGTGGGAAGGGTTGAGAATGAGAGACTACAGATTGGAAAAAGATGCAATGAGGAGAAACCTTTCTCATGCAGTGAGTGGTTAAGATCTGGGATGAGCTTCCTGATTCTGTGGTGGAGACAGGTTCAATTAAGGCATCCAAAAAGAAATTGGATTATTATCTGAAAAGAAAAAACGTACAAGTTTGTAGGGAGAAGGTGAAGGAATGATACAAGGTGTATTGCTCATTCAGGGAGGTGGAGCAGAGAAGGTGATCTGAATGAAATCCTTCGTTTTAATAGTTGTGTGATTCTGTGATATGTTGTACTTTCATAATGTTGCATGTGAGCTGTCTTCACCTTGGTCCGCAGTCATATCCACAAGCCATTATGCACTTACTTTTTGTATGACCTCTTTCAGCTACTGGCTGCATTTAAGCAGAAGTAGTCTCTTTAATTACAATCGCAGATGCCTGCTTATTTAATTCTTGTCATAATTGAGGCAAAGTTTAAGCAAAAGACAGGAGTTAACTTTACACAATAGGATTTTATCAGAGGCAGGTGTATTAGGAAACATATAGTGAAGAACTGAGATATTTGAGATGAAAGTAAAATCTGAGAAAAATAAAAAAATAGTAAAAATGAAAACAATGGACTGTATTTACCAAACAAACAAATCTCTTTCTTTGTTTTACTATTTTGGCTTTGTTCATACTTATATAGCATTCTTTTCGAGAAGTCAGACCTGTTTAAGGTACAGATTTATCCAATTCTACTGAAACCAATCCTTATTGTCTAACTGGTATGTTCTGTTTGATGAAGTCAGCGGCATCCAACTTGAGGGCAGCATGATAAAAGGCCTTCGGACATTGTTGAGTATTGCATGAAAAATAAATCTCATGGTGGTAGGGGCTGGAATGGTTTGAAGTTGAGTGAGAAAAAGTGTAACCAAAGAATGTTGCGGGGCTAAATCTTAACTGAGAAGCTAGGAAGGAACATTTGAGTTTGAGTTCAGGCAACCCTGAAGAACAGGTTTCCTTCAGGTTCTGATAAGTTTAATAGGATCTTTGGCTCTGTTTCTTAGTTGCAGCCAACCAGATTGAGAGGACTGTTGGCTGTTGAACAGGTAAAGATTTGATATTGGACCACAACTGGGGAACTGAGAGCAGGAAAAGAGGGATCATAGTGTTTGAGGTGGTGATGAGATTGGAAGCTGAGGGAAGTCAAGATATGATCAAGGGCCCCATGGAGGAGATCTATAGGGTCATGGAGGGAGATTTGAAGGATTTCAGGAGGAGGTGATCAGAATGGTTCAGTGAGGAGATCAGAAGTGTTAACGAGGAAGAGGCAGCAATCACCTCAGTGTAGAGATGAAGAGAATTAGTGTTGAGGGAGATTGGAGACCTCATATGGAGATCGTGTTTGATCACAGTGGGTGAGTAAAAATAGCAAAGTGAATTCAACAGGTAAGTGGAAATGCATTGATGTACTGAGTCCAGATATCCTTGACTTCCTTTAATTACCAATTTTCCAAGATTGGAAAGCTAGCCTGGTGAGACTTGAGGCAGTGTAGATTGTTAAGGGTTTGTGACTACAGTTACTTCAGTTAGGCAATCGGCTGTTCATTATTAAGTTTGTTAAGAAGCAGCAGTTTTAGATGCGATGGATTATTTAATTCGGCAAAGAAAGGAAATGTACAATCTGTGACAGAGGAGAATACTTTACACACAATGAAGCTATTTTGTAGAATGAAGAGGTAGAGGAGGTGGACCCCCCTCGATGGGTCATGGGTTTTTTTGTCTGTAATGGTTCACAGTCTATGATAGCAACAGTTGATTTTGTTATCCCTCAGGCTATTGAGATAAACTCCTAGTCTTCTCCCATGATGGTGGTGGTTTTTAGCTGAAGACCTCGCAACTTCACTTCCGACCTAACCTTTCTTAATTATGCTTTATTTTTGGGAGGCTTGAAATCTATGCTGAGCTGAACACTTTTCTGAATCCTTTTAGTCAATGACCACGGAACAAGTACTCACAAGTTAGCCATTCCCCACTTGCCCACCTTCATCTTAAGGTTAGTTTTTAATCTATTGGGAGCAAATTTTATTTTCCTAAACATTGTACGGATAACAGGTACATGTAGGGCCATATAGTCTGTCCGCAAAATGAAACGTTGTGACTTTGATGATCCCGGTGATTTTTTTTGTGATTTTTCTTGTATCTTTTTGTCTTTATCTGCTAGAAATGTGATTCTGTTTGGAGAAGACTAGTTACTAAGACAGTAGCCATTATATGAGGTTTCCTGCTGCACAAGATGTACTCATAAAAGTACATTGCAAAACATTTTGAATTCGACATTATGGGAAGTGCTAGGAGAAACTGAGGACTGTAGATGGTGGAACGTCAGAGTCAAAATTTATGGCATTGGAAAAGCACAGCAGGTCAGGGCAGCATCCGAGGAGCAGGAGAGTTGACATTTTGGGCATTAGCCCTTCATTAGGAATCACATTGGCTTATACTCAAAACTTTGACTTTCCTGTTCCTCGGATGCTGCCTGATCTGATGTGCTTTTCCGGCACCGCACCTTTTGAATATGGGAAGTGCAACAAGGTTAAAAATTCCTTCATTGAATCTGTTGCATTCTAAGGTGCCTCAATTCATTGGCAACAGCTGTGACATTTACTATTTTAACTCAGTGACAGGCACACAACTCGGGGTTCTGTGACTTATCAGCTGCTCAGTTGTCTAATTAGTCAATATTAATGCTCAGTTGTCTAATTGGTCAATACTACTGCAACTTCAGACTGGATTTAAGAAATAATGATTAATTTGCCAAGGATTCTGGAGTCTGAAAAGTACACAATTAAAATCATTCTGGTGTCAACTTCCACCATAATGCTCAGAAAATTGATACACCTAATCTACACAGCCAGTTGGATATTGAGTAAGTTAGAGAAAGATGCAATTCCAAAGCAAACTTAGTGATGTTTGTCCTTTCAGCCCATGTGCAAAACATTAACCCTCTTCTTGTGACTTTGAACATTTGTTCGACACTAATGGAAATGAGTGCCCAATTTGCCATTGGAGCAAGCCTTTGATTTTCCATCGACTTATCTTTTGGCAACAAAATACCAGAACATTTGTTCTACTGCCTACAGCAATGCTAATACTGAAAATTTGATTCCATATTTATATTGAGGTTTCTACTTGAAGTAGTTGCACAATATGTTTCAAATCGGTTTGCTCAGAATTGATCTCGTATACTATGGAAGAACAGAGCTGTGAAAGGAAAATTACTGTGCCTATGCAGTTGTTCATAAGCCACTGAAGGTAACTTTGACTTTGTCAAACACCTTGGGACATTTTGCTGCATTAGAGTCACTATACGATTACAAACACTTGTTTTTGTGTGATATAAAATGGATATTGGGGAATCTTTTGCTTGGTTTACAGTTCTCTCATTTTCTTATTTCCTTTGAACTGAGTTAAAGAGCCTAAAATTTGGGTATCACCTATTTTACACAATAGCACAAAATCTGATTTGACTGCAATATGCCTTCAGCTTGAAGGAGCTTATAGCAACTCTCTGCTGCATTGTCTTGTATGTTTGCCATTAGCAGCATGGGAGTAACTACCTTGAATTGTAGCATACAACCAAAAAGCACTAGCAGTGTTTCCTATGACTGTAGTACTGCTGAAGAGTTCTGCAGTATAAATATACTATCAGACTTCAGGTTAGTGCAATATCCTGTGGTAAATCTTCCTTGTTACTGCATGGATGATAATGTCCTGAAGAAGGGTTACAGCCAAAATGATGACTTCTCCACCTCTTGATGCTGCCTAGCTTGCTGTGTTCTTCCAGTCTCCTTGTCTACCTGCATAATAATGTGGCAGAATATATCACAGCCTATTATAGAAATCATCCCATTTTCATTCTGCTACATTATGAGGTCTGCTGTGCCTGATTTACACCCATGTGGTGAGATGAACACTTAGGATATTACTTTGGATCTACACCAGCCCCACATTCAAAAAGAATAATAGAGTCAAGAATATGAGTTCTTGGACTTAACCATCAATGAGAAAATCCAACCTTTGCTTTTGAGTTGACATCAATGGATGATAATAAATAATGAAATTGTCTGTCCCATAGCTGAAAGCATGAGGTGAATTCTGGTCCACCAAAGAATCTATGTAAATGTAGGAGAGTAAAAGGAAAAAACAAAACATAATTCTCTTTTGTTTTGAGCAGACTTCAGGCAAATAGTTGGGTGAATGTAATCTGTTTCAATATAAACATTTTAATGAGACATCTGTCTAGTTTAGGACCACTTAAAGTATACATCCATCAATATGACACATTTTGTACAGATTTCTGTCCAAAGACCAGTCCCAATCCACTGAAAATGAGGTGCTACAGACATGAGGACCATCCCTATTCCAATGGAAATTAATTGCCTTTACCTAACTCGCTCCTAATAGTTAGCTTCTCCTGAATTACCACTGAAAAAATTGGTTTAAGCATTGTTGAAATATACAACATCATGTAAAAAAATTAGACTGTGATTGTGAATGGACAGAAAGCTGACTTCTTGTGATAAAGCAGTGTTGCTTCTCTTTTGGCTTATAATGTTGCTATAACCATTATGATTTCCTTATTACTTGTTAAAGTGGAATTGCTGTATATGCATGAATAGTGGTTAATTTCATGTTAACATCATCCCACAGCTTGTGGGCAAAAATCATTAATTTTGATATTCCCTACGTATAAATCGATTGCAACTTGTAGCCCAAAAATCCAAAACTCTCTGGACTTTCCACCACTCGCCACTTAAGTCAAGCCTGCTCTAGTGCAAACCCAAGAGAATTTTTATTTAATTTACTCATAGAATGTGGGCATCACATTCCTAGGCCATCCTAATTGCCCAGAGGGCAGGTAAGAATTAACCACATTGCAGTGGGTCTGGAGACCAGTAAAGGACGGCAGAGTTTCTTCCTAAAGGACATTAGTGAGCCAGGTTTTTTATGACAATTGGCAACAGTTTCATAGTCATTATTAGACACTTAATTCTGCATTCTTTATTCAGTTCACCTTCCAAAATATGGCATAGTGGGATTTTGAACCTAGGTTCCCTGGTCTAGCTGAGTTTCTGGATTTATAGTCTAGCAGGAAGACCACTAGACTATCACCTACTCCAATCATTGAATGATTCATAGAATAGCAGATCATTGAACACCATTGTTCAGATTCTCATGTGTGCACAAGCATCTTTGACTCCTTTTGCAATATTTTAGGGAGTAGGGTTAGTAATAATAGTAGGTAAAAGTGAGGACTGCAGATGCTGGAAACCAGAGTTTAGATCAGAGTGGTGCTGGAAAAGCACAGAAAATCAGGCAGCATCCGAGAAGCAGGAAAGTCAACGTTTCGGGCAAAAGCCCTTCATCAGGAATAGAGACAGAGTGCCTGCAGGGTGGAGAGGTGGAGGCTTCCTGCCTCTATTCTCGATGAAGGGCTTTAGCCTGAAATGCCTATTTTCCTGCTTAGCAATAATAGTCCTCGCTGTTGCAACTCTGAAACAGGAAGATAATGGGAGAGGAAGGTTTCAACTTCTTCATAATGTTATTCATGTTAAAGTCAATCACTTTAATGAAAAGTTTAGTGTTAGAAGCTTGACTCTTACCTGATTATGTATGATCAGGTTTTTTTTTAGTCATTAATAAATGTCTGAAAATTAGCAATAGTCCAAATCATGGCAGAAAGGCTTACAGCTGGAATTGTTTTATTTCCTCTTATGGTATAATCCCAGTTAACTTTTTTCCTGATTGTATGCATTAACATTGAAGATACTGATAGACCATCAGTTTCCTGAGAACAGCAGAAGATTATGCGCACAAGGTAAATATTTGGATAAATTTATATTTTGTGGTCAGATTTTGTCTCGGCATAAGGGGAGCAAGGGGGAATGTTCTCTGAGTTGAGACTGAAGTCTGAGTCTTAATGCAACTGTGCAAGTGAAAATGATAGTGCTTTATCAGTGTTTGTTAGAATAAGGAAATTTTGTCTTCAAAGTGCTAAAACTGATATACTTACAAATCTCTATCATACAGCCTTTAATACTCAACACACAAGTGTGTGAGGATATAGTTTGAACTCTCACAGTTTCCAGTTCCCATTTTGCTTTAATGGAGAGGGAACATCAAGAGGAATGGTCAAGCCACATCCAAACCGTGTACCTTTAAACAATAAAGAAAATGTTGTGGAAATGCCTGGAACCAAACCACGTGCTCTGTCTCTCTCAGCACAAAACAAAAGACCTTAAGGGTTTAGTGAACTCATAAATGTGGAAAGCTTACCTTAAAAATAACAATATTTTAAAGTAATTAAAGCAACAGCTGTATCACCTCCATTGCAGTGCTGCCATTGTGACATTCATATCACAGTTAACTGAAAAATTATTCAGTTCAGGACATTGAATACTGTTGGATCTTCTCATATCATTCAATGTATAAACCTCCATATCTCACCAATTTATGCTGAAAGTTCTACTTTTTTTTTGCCATGTGTGGTACAGAAGTAAAGTAAATATTGAATTTGCAATAAAACATTTTGGTGGCAGTCATGACCCTAAATAGCCTAAGAACATGAGCATTACTTCTGGTTGCAAAATAAACAACTGTAAATAATCTGTTGGATCTCAGATTACACATGTGGTACAACTGCTGAAAAAACACACTTGACAAGTGCAGGCAGGTCCGATTGTCATTCAGGCCTGAGATTCAGATTTACAAACCCATTGTGGAATTACTACTGGACCTTGCCAAACTGCTAAGTAAAAAACTACATTGCAGCGCGCCTCAAAGTTGGGAGATTCATTGGATGTCATTGTATGCTTATTAGTATCGTAGAATTCGGCCATTCTAAAGCCATTTGAAAATATGTAACCATCAAAAGCAATTAAAACCAAATCCCAAATGTAATGAGAACATTTTTTTATTAGAGTTGCAACACATGGAGATAACAAGAGTATCAAAAAGTCAGCTAAATTTTGCAATTTAATTGTTTAACAGGTCAGCCAACTGCTGAAGCAGAAAGCAAAAAAGATAACTCAAACACTTCTGCAGATGCATTACCTTTCCTTTCACAGCTTGTGTTTATTTCATGGTTCATAACTGATCTCAGTTTGTTTATTTTGTCAGATTTATTTTACGTTATCTTTTATTTTATCTTGTTGCACCGCCTGATTGTTCAGTGTTGCAAGTTAGAGTCAATGTGTTAACCAAGTGATTCTTTGGCAGTGTGCCATTGAGCTAGGCTGGAAAGCAGAGACACAGAGAAGTTTGATCTACCGCTGTTCAAGTTTCTGTAATAATTATAATTTTGTCAAGTCTTTAGCAAGAATTTGATGTTGTCCAGTATTGGTCAAAGTCAATCAGGACAGCTGCATAATGGAACAAGCTTAATTATAGTATTTGAGTGGATACTGATAGATAATGCTTCAAAAGTATTTTTAGCTTGTTAACATGGTGTGAGGAGGTTGCTACTTAGTAGAAATGCCTGGAGCGAAAAGATAAATATCTTTAATTCCAGTGTTACTGTTTAAGAAAAGCTGGTTGTATGTTTTGGTATGCCAACATTAATTTTCAATGCTTGCAGCATACATAGTGCACACAAGGCATGTATTACTTAATGCGGTGCAGTCACTTGTCCTGTCAAAATGCAGTAGTCTTTTCTTTTACAATAAACGTGTTCATTGGGGAACTTTAGACTAAAGCGTTCAAGTAATGTAATTTAAGTACACACCAGTTAAGCATGTAATTTGTTGCTTGTGTTTTGTTATAATGAGCTTGGAGTATAGTTGATTCTGTTAGGTGTTTTGGTTTAGCCAGGTATTTTATTCAGGCACTTTGAATAATAGCTCTAAACAAGGTATTAATGGTTCTGCAGACTTGTAATGCACATAGTAAAGTTGTAAGTATGAGAAATGAAATACCCCTGGCTTGCAGTAAAAATCAGAAGTGCTCTTCTACCGTGGGAATTCCATTCTGACATTATGAGGGAAAACGATGCTTTCTACCAATTAGGTATCAAGAAAAGAATTCAACGAATAGCCTGTTCATGTGTTGGAGTACATGTAACCTAGATATGACGGATGATATATGGTATAACATATTACCCAGCACAAAACCTATGGATTTTTAATGCTACAGCGAGTACCACAATTTACTGCTCAAGTAATATAAGTTTATAGAAAAAGACCTGGAAGCAGTGACCATGAGAATTTATGGGTGAGAGTAAGTAGTTAGAAACCATTTTCTGCAACAAATTATCTGTTCCAATTAAAACTAATGGCAGATGTAGTACTGGTGGTCTAATAAATGGTCGAGATATTTATGCTAAGTGATGTTGACATTCTTGATACATTCAAATCAAATTCCTTTGTCCATTAAAATAGCAGATAAAGGATTTTGATTGAGACCCTGATAACACATTACATTTTTTTTATTTGTACCTCAGAGCATTAGGCAGCAGACTACCATGGGGAAAAACATTCCAAGATACTCTGTGAATGTGCGGTTAGATGAAAATTAACAGAAAACCACAGAAGTGGTATTATGATGGATGATGAAAAGCTTGGGCCTAAGAAATAGGCTTTTAGGGAAGGTCCAATAAAAGACAAAAAAGAATTTTAGAGGTGGGATTCCAGAGGTTCAGCATTCATGGTGGCTCAGTGATTAGCATTGCTGCCTTACAATGCCAGGGACCCAGGTTTGATTCAAGCCTCGGGCAACTGTCTTGTGTGGCATTTGCATTCTCCCTGTGTCCACATGGATTTCCTCCGGGTGCTCCGGTTTCCTCCCACAGTCCAAAGATGTGCACGTTAGGTGAAATCACCATGCTAAATTGCCCATAGTGTTCAGGGATGTGTAGGCTAGGTGAATTAGCCAGGGGAATGTAGAGTGATGGGATACGGGAATGGGTCTGGGTGGGTTACTCTTCAGAGGGTCGGTGTGGACTTGTTGGGTCAAATGGCCGTTACCACACTGTAGGGATTATACGAAAATGTATTATTGAGCCCTTATTTCAATTCAGTGCAAATCGAACGAACATTATTGCAATTCCTTTTAGTTACAACACAGTGTATATTGAATTTGAGTTTACAATAACAGTGAGTAATACATGATTTAATCAAGATAAATACCTGTTGTTTCATGGTCAACATATGATTTAAAAATGTATTTTCATAACTCAAATGGCACACATGATAGGTTCTATATGATTTCACCATAACAAGCTACGTAAATGCAGAATATACACAATATTTCTAACACAATAGTTGTTTTAATAAAAAATTGCAAACATTTCATATAAAAATGTATGCTCACAATACTACAATTATTGAAATATTTTACTTTAGTTTGAAAGTATTTTATATTAACCCTTATAGCAGCAAACATAATGATTGAATTTTATGTTCGGGTTGAGGGAGAGAAAAGTGGATCCATGGTTATGAGCATAGGAAAGCAGATCTAGCTGGGGGAGGTGATGTAGCTGGTATTATCACTGGACTGTTAACCTGGAGACCAGGGTAATGTTCTGGGGATCTGGGTTCATTTTCACGACTGCAGATGGTGGAATTTGAATTCAATAAAAATCTAGAATTCAGAGTCTAATTATGACTATGCATCCTTTATCCATTGTTAGAAAAGCCCATCTAGTTCAGTAATGTCCTTTAGGAAAGGAAACTGGTCTGGCCTACATGTGACTCCAGGCCCATAGTACTATGGTTGACTCTTAACTACCCTCCAGGTAATTAGGGATGGACAATAAATGCTGGCCTAGCCGATGCCACACTCATCCCACGAATGAATAAAAGAAGCTAAAATAAACTTGCAATTTAGATTCAGGGATAGGTTGATAGAGATTCAGTTTCAAATACTTAAGGAGTTATTTCAGAACACTCAGAATATTGCTTATTTAAGACACATGATTTTTTTTTCCTCACAGTGAGTCTCGATCTTTCAAACTCTCTTCCTGAAAACGATAAGATATTTTTAAGGTTGGTAAATAGTTTCTACATAACCAAGAAGGTGAAAGGTTATTGGAACTAGGCGGACATATAGACTCCTCATATCATTCATGACTTATTGAATGACAGAGTAGGTTTGAAGGACCAAAGTGGCTAAATCCTACTCTGAAATTGTTTATTCAATATAACTGTGCGTTCTGCTTTTTCAATTTTAAAAAATCATTGAAAAAGTACAGCAAGACAGTCATAACAAGACTGTTTATGTGTAATCCTAGGTCAGAATTCCAGTTTTTTAACCAAATTTAATCCACCTGTATAATCTCATCCAAATTAAAATGGACTACAGTGTATCCTTCCATTTATCTTAGAAGTTTGGTGTGCTCATCATATTTTCTGACCTTTTGTTTCCAGGACCCAATTCCCAGTTGGCATACAACATTGCATCTGGAGATTCACTGCAGCATTTTGATATCAATAACAATGGTGTTCTAACTATTAAGCAACAGCTCGATCGGGAAAGCCAATCTTTCTACAACCTGCTGATTCGGGCTCACGATTTATCTGCTCTCCCAGCAAGTAGGCTTACGAGCACAGCACAAGTGTCTGTGATTCTGTTGGATGTCAATGACAGCCCACCCAGGTTTATTTCATCCAAGATGGCCTACATGCAGGAAAACTCGCCAATGAACACAATTGTCTATAAAGCTCAAGCCACTGACCCTGACAGTGGACCAAACAGTTACGTTGAGTACACACTACTAAGCCATGCAGGGAACACGTTCAGCATCGGGACAATAGATGGAGAAGTACGACTGATGGGTGAACTTGACAGGGAAGAGGTATCGAATTATACATTGACTGTGATTGCTACAGACAAGGGTGACCCTCCACTCTCCTCAACAATGGATGTTACTGTGATCGTGCTTGATGTAAATGATAACCCTCCTGTCTTTGAACAACTTCTCTATGAAGTTGAGCTTAGTGAAGATACACTTAGTGGTGTTGATCTCATCCAAGTTACTGCAACAGATTTAGATGAAGGAGCTAATGGTCAGATTCGCTATCACATTGCCCATGGCAATCTAAACAATGATTTTCGAATTGACTCCGTTACGGGTGTAGTATCAGTAGCCAAGCAACTTGATCGGGAAACAACACCCTCGTATAATCTGATTGTCCAAGCAGTTGACCGTGGAAGCAGCCCTCAATCTGCAACAGCTGTAGTAAACATTAATCTTGCAGACATGAATGACTTTCTCCCAGTTTTTGAACTATCGCCCTACAGTGTGCATGTACAAGAGGGTACACAGAGTCTGCCAATGTCCATCTTGCAGGTTGGTACTATGAAAACTGTATTCTTTTTTCTTAATCCACCATAACAATATTTGCATTTAGCTGTAAGGTCAGCATAACCCCCATAATCTTTATACTTTTCATAATGGCAAAAGTACAGTAAATCATATGGTCATATGAAACAGAAACAGAAGTAGACCTTTTGGTCCCTCAAGCATGCTCCACCATCCAATACTATAATGGCTAATCTGTTTGTGTTTCACATTCCATCTACTCCAACAACCCTTAATTCCCCTAGCTAACACAAATCTATCTACCCTTGTCTTAAAATGTTCAATGACCTCACTTCTAGCACCTTCTGAGACCAAGTTCAAAAGTCATACAATCCTCTGAGAGCCTTATACTGGCATATCACAGACATGTTTACTTAAGAGGACTTTAAAAACGCATAAAGTGTAGCTCATGTAACAGAATTTATGGTAAGTTTTAAAAGCTTATTTGATTAATATACATGAAAGTAAATATTAATATAAAGTTCTGTTAAGGAATAAACTGTTTTCATGCCACAAGCATAAGAAATAATTGGACGAATAGATTGAAAAAAGTCCATTTGTTAGATCAAGCCATTTCCTTCTCCCCAGATCCACCATATCAAAGAGTCCAGTTAACAGGCTTACTACTCTGAGGAAAACTCCAAAAGGCTTCCCCTTTTCACCAGCTACCCTCCCCACCAACTCTAGTCAACCTCAAAGTGGTCAAGTAAGATTGAAGAATAATGATCTATGCTTCCAACTTATATTGCTATCCCTAGTTATATGTGGATCAGTTTCAAAAGTAAAATGCATGTTAAATCAGAAATTATTTGCGATTGGTGTATGGATCCATCAGCAGTTCCAGCAGCCTGACAATATCTAGATAAATAAACGCATTTACAGTCACGGAACAGAAAAGGTGTCTTGAAATTTTACCAGTGCCTCTAAAATTTCAATGGAGCACATTACAGTTTACATAAACATCATCAAGCTGTTAATTCTTCAGCTGCAACAAGATAATAATACAGAATGTACTTTTATATTATTTAAATAGGTTTCCAGCTCTGACCATGAGCCAGCCCAGCAAATGTGCATCATCATCAAATGGCGTAATATTCCAGCATTATCTGTCTTCGCTTCTCTTTTTGTCCAGAACACCAAGTGTCGATGGTGCATGCAAAGTGTTGTCAAATATCACCTGGAGCATTTGTTAGTAAATAGAATGTTTAGGACAGTTAGTATATCTGCATAAAATATTTATCATATCTGCTTCTTTGTTGGATAAATGATACCTAGTTTAATTGTAGGCTTTCACTGAGTGAAATTCGGTTACCTCAGTGGCCCTCCATTTTTGAGAAATTAGGTAAACACGGCTCTTATTTCTGTAAAAGAAAGCTGTGTAAGCATGGGTAGGATATAAAACAGACCTTGCCTGTCAGGTTCACACTTATCCTTTTGATAATCATGGCAAGAGTTTAGTCACATGAAGAGTCACCACTTGAATTAGGAACCTGAGGATTGCTGGTCACTGACAGAACTGGATCAAAACAAGAATGAAGAATTTCAGGAAAGGAGAAACATGACGAATAAAGTGTAGTACTAATAAATATGTTTTCACTCAGAGTGTGACAGGTCACAGAGTGAGGTGGCATGATGGCTCAGTGGTTAGCACTGCTGCATCACAATGCCAGACACCGAGGTCTAATTTCTGACTCAGGTGACTGTCTGAGTGGTGTTTGCATGTTCTCTCTTATGTCTGTGTGAGTATTTTCTGGGTGCTCTGGTTTTCCCCAGCAGTCCAAAGACGGGAGGGTTAGGTGGATTGGCCATGCTAAATTGCCCATAGTGTCCAAGAATGTGCAGGCTAGATGGATACAGGTTTACAGGGATGGGCAGAGTGTGTCTGGATGAGATGCTGTTTGGCGGGTCAATGTGGACTCATTGGGACAAATAGCCTTCATCCAAAGTGTGGGAATTCTCTGTAAATAAAACCTTGGAGAGAGGAATGGACTGTCATAATTTTATGCTTCATTGAAATCAACCAGTATGAAGGCACGATGATAATTTAATGTTGAATCTTCAATATCAGCAATAAAATATAGGGATAAGAAAGATTGTTCATCCGTCATACATCATTCAATCTGGATCTAATTTCAGACATTTTATTCATTTCCAATCACAGACCATGACACCTTCCTTCCCTGCTGAACCAGGGATTGAGCAAAGTTTTTTTGAATGCTTCACCTGAAATGTGTGTCTGCCAATGCGGAAACTGAATAAGAATAGCAGGGGCTCAAGATCTGCTACCAAATCTGGCTGTGTACCCACTGACCCATTCTTTGGAAGCCCCAAGGGATTTAAGTCCCTGATTGGCTAGTGGGACTCCCAGTTTGTTCAGGACTTGTGGTTGAAATCCCACCCCTGAGAGCTGTTGGCTAAAGGGCAGGAGCAATGGCCGCTGTTGGTAATACACTAGGGCCCTCAGCAGGGATTCCTGGACCACAGTAAATGATGATATATGGAATGAACTGACAGAGGAAGTTGTAAATGCAGGTACGGTCACAACATTTACAACATTTGAACAGGTACATGAAACAGAAAGATCGAGAGGGATATGGGCCAGAGGAGGCAGGTGGGACTCATTTAGTTCAGGAAACTTGGTCACCATGGGCGAGTTGGACTGAAGGGTCTGTTTTCATGCTGTAAGACTGTGTGACATGATTGGGGTTTCTGGTGAGTGGAGTGGGGTATGTTGTAGAAAACGGTGATTGGAGGTTGCTGGTTGTCAGCCACTCTTCGCTTCTCAATGCTGGGTTCTTCATTTCGGAACAAAGCAAAGACTTACTCCTCCCACGAAATGTCAGTTGATGGTCAGCCTGTCCACTTGGAAAGTCCTCAACTAGCAGCATTGAGGTGGACCCTTTAAGTGGGTATTAATTGTTACTTAATGGTTTTGACATATAGGCAGGACATTCTCCCACAAGCTGTCCCTCCCAGACCTAATCAGAAGGAGAGAAGGTGTTCTCCACACGGAAAACTTTCATGCAATGAAACAATGCCTCACCTCAGATATCACCTTGGTTGGAAGTCAGGGTGTTCATTAATGTAAAAATATTTTTCGTGATGCAGTGATTTCCTCCCAACTCCCTCACTGGATTTGGTTTTGGTATCGGCACTGGTGAAAGCCCTGCAGTAGTGGATTGATTGCCAGTATGCACCCTGCCCAACTTCCCTTTTCATTGACAGCAATGGAATAAAGCCAGCAGCTCATGGTAGTTTTCTGGTCAAAATCAAAGGAAAATTATCCTCATCCTGTACTTTTCCAGTTGAATTTTGCTTTAATTATCTCCCTAGTTTGCCTTATTAATTCACATCACAATGTCATAGATCATGATGGTGGATGATACAATCTCCCTATATTTTTAAGATAAGAATGAATGTAAATTGTATAACTTTGCAGATAATTGCAGAGTCTTAAAACCTGCTTCAGACTCTATGGTCTATGGTTTTAGCCTGGTGGTGAGTTATGCATGTGATATATAGTCAAGGTAGCCAAACACACACACATTTGTAACTTCTTGCAGAATTTCTCCAATTGTTGAGGATCATGGTGTTGATTGTGATGAGTTCAGTTGTAGGGAAAGGAGCTAGTGGAGGGAAGCATTCAGATTGGAGTGGGGTTTACTGGGTAACTCATTGGACCTGGAAGGAAGTGTTATTCGCTTGGCCCATAAACAATGTGTGAAAGACAGCTAGTCCATCCTGCCTCCTTTAAGCTGCTATGTCTGTTGAGGCTTGAGAAACCCCTGCTCATGGTTAATGTGGAATTACTATTAATTGATGGCATGAAGGCTTATTATAATATTTAATTCATCATTCTATTTCCCCAGTACAGATTGGTTGCCTGTACCCTGTCCGACAACCTCTCCCCAAACCCCCATCCCCCACCCACTCCCTTAAATTAAATCAGAACTAATTGCATCAAGGTGAGTTTGGCTCCTATTTCAGACTTCTTACATTTTAGAAAATGATACAACCTCAACCCAAGTGTAAATGGGGGTTGAAATTCAGTTCTCTTTAAGTGACCATAGCTGACAGAGTGGTAAATGTGGAATCTCCGCATTGTTTCACGCATTACTTATACACTTCATTCGATTTATGTATCCTGTGGATTTATACCATAGGTTGTAGCTCGTGATGACGACCAAGGGCTAAACAGTCAGCTGACATACACCATCGTTGGTGGGAATGGAAAAGGAGCTTTTACTCTGACACCTAGTGGGCAGCTAAGTCTGGTCACGAACCTCGATCGGGAAACCATGGCACAGTTTGTCCTGACTGTTATTGCTACAGATGCAGGTAAAATCTCAACTACATGTTGAAGTAGCATGTGCATGTATTATACCTTGTTAAGTATGACCATTTTGAATTTGTTGGTTATGATGTTAAACTTCACGGCTAATGAGGACATACTTTAAATAATCAGGCAGCGATCAGCAAACCCTATATGCAGAGTGCAATTTTCCAGTCATTAAGTTTAATACATGAGAAAATTGGGATTTGTGATTTGGATAATTGAGTATTGTTGAAAAGAGGTCAGATTTTGTGTGAGTGTTTAATCTTACACTCATCAAGTTACTGCACTGATCGAAAGGGAAAGCCAACATTGAGACTGCACAAGAGGAGAGTGCAGATGGGCTCTGACTGGGATAGGCATTGCCATAGAAAATACACTAGTTAATGTTGATTGACAATTCACTGCCACCATTGGTTTAAATTTCAATCCAGGCAGGTTGACTGTGGTTGGTCAGATTTGAATCAGTGAATGGCTGTCACCTATTCTATTAAGTTGAAACAGGCCCACATGTACATATTTTTCCTGTCTGCAAAAAATGGAGTATTGAGTTTTAATATATGTAGTTTACAGTACACGCAAGAGTGTCACAGTATGTGCCTGATCATAAATTGGTCATCACTATAATTCTTCACATACTCAGAATTATCTATCAAATATTGTCCAAATACAGAATTGAATCTAATATTGGACACTGTGTTGTGAGTTCACAAGCATGGCCGAGTTGAGTATGTTCAGTAACTCACTTTTTTCAAATAGCTGAAGGGATGTATCGTTTGATACAATCAGCCCTGTCTTTGAGATTCAGATGAGCTGATCTCCTGCCATTGAGTCTCCAGATCAAAGCTGTCAGCAAGCAAAATCTTACAAATCCAATCCTTCATTACGGAAAGCCTCAAAGTTGCCCTCCTACTACAAAACATCTCTGCAACATATTCCACTGGGAACAATTGTTTTTGTTGGCAATTATTTTGAATGTAACCATGTGCCTGAGAATCATTCAGTTGGCTTTTAGTAGTTACACTAATGCTCCCAAGATACTCCAATCTATCACACGAGAATGCATATTTCACCCTTCTATTTTCACTGTTTTGTTATGACAACAGCAAATATGATCTCCATTGTCACTAGTTTGTGTTGCTTGGGCAGCCCCACTTGCCTGTATCAAAAATTGCAAAATCAGATAGGCGCTGCTGAGAATTTTCTGACTATATGTATTTTAATATATGGGCATGTGGCACCCAGGTTGATGAATTCTACTGCTGATGGGAATGGCTGTCCAATTGTAGTGTGAACACCAAGTAACAATAGAGTATTGTTGAAAAAAGAAAGATGTTCTGGAAGGGCGTTGATTCATTGAAAAATTATGTAACAAATTGTTGTCCGCCATTTGGCAGATTGGGCCCATGTTAGCTGTTACAATTGACATTCTGCCACTCTTCTTCTCTGTCCTCATATCTGTATGTATTCCATCTCTTAATGTATTTTAAACACTTAGAAAATGTAGGAAAAATTGTATAGAGGAGGTAACTCTGCCCAATTAAAAATGAGCCACCCGACCTAACTCCAGCCAGTTCACATCCTTGGAGGTTACAGGACTACGGGTACCTATCTAGATACATTTTAAATGATTGAGAGTTTCTGCCTCATTAGGCAGTGAGTTCCCATCTCCTACCACCTTGTAGTCAAAGATTGTTTTCCTCATGTAGCCTCTGGTCCTTCTATCAACCACTTTAAATCTGTGCTTTGTGGTCACTGGTCCCTCTGCTAGGGAATTAGACCTGATTAGATTAGATCCCCTACAGTGTGGAAACGGGCCTTCGGCCCAACGAGTCCACACCAACCCTTCAAAGAGTAACCCACCCAGACCTATTTCCCTTTGACTAATGCACCTAGCACTATGGCCAATTCACCTAACCTGCACATCTTTGGACTGTGGGAGGAAACCGGAGAACCCAGAGGAAACCCACACAGACATGGGGAGAATGTGCAACTTCAGGTACCTCCACATCTAAACCATCTAGGTCCCTTACAATCTTGAAAGCCTCAATCAAGTTTCATCTCAGCCTTGTCTTTTCCAAAGAAAGCTTAACCCGGCCTATTCACTCTTTCCTCATTGATGTAATTTTCCAGTTCTGACAACATGCTAATAAATGTCTCTGCACCCTATCCAGTGCAGCTCCAGCCTTTCTGTAGTAAGGTGACCAGGACTGCACATAGTACTTAAGTTATGGTCAAAATAGTGCTTTGTTTCGCAGCTCCACCAAAACCTCCTTCCTCCTACATTCTGTCAATCGATTAATATTCATCGTCTTATTCATCTTATTAATCAGTGCTGCCCCTTCAGAGCTCTATGGACATGCACTTCAAGATCCCTCACCTTCTTCGCATTATTTGTATTTCTTTGTTTGTTTGACCTCCCTAAATATATCATCTCACACTTCTCCTGGTTAAATTTGACAGGCCACTTTTCTGCACACCTTCACGCTTGAGAATTCCTCCTCGCTATCAAACCGTTTTTTGTGTTGTCTGCAAAATTATTGATCAAGTCCCCTACATTTAAGGCTGTTTGCAAAGGACAGGGACTTAGACGTATAAGTATGTACCTGGGTTCGATTCCGCCTCATGTGACTGTGTGGAGTTTGCACGTTCTCCCTGAGTCTGTGTGGGCTTCCTGTGGGTACTCCGGCTTCCTCCCACAATCCAAAAGTGTGTAGGTTAAATGAATTGGCCAAGCTAAATTATGCAGGCTGGGTGGATTAGCGATGGGAAATATGGGGTGACAGGGAGGAGATAGGTCTAGCTGAGATGTTATTCAGAGGGTCAGTATGGGCAGAATGGCTTGCTTCCACATTGTATGGATATTCTATGACTCAAACAAATCACCAATATATTATGAACATTTGTTAACTGTAATCACGTAAAGGGGGATACTGCTACTCGTGGTCCAGCTGTTTAGAGTCTTTGACAGCCCTAAGGTTAGTGACATTCTTCAACAGTCTGTTCTAAGCGTTGGCAGCTGGTCACTATCTAATTCCGTCTGTTACAATATTTCATCATTGTACAGGCTCCAACAGCCAGTTATAATTGCTGATAGTTAACTATGCTATCTGAGTGCCAGTTACAGCCAGTGATAGTAAGTATGTTAAACCCTTGAGAATTTAGTCACTTACAGTCTCTGTTAGCATTTGCAGTATTCTGGTATAGTGCTTCAGGTTAGCAGTGTATACAATGATTGATGTCGATTACTTGCCGACTTACAATGTGCCCGTCTTGCCTCAGTCACTTGCAGTGAAAGACTGTGGCTAGAAAATAGTTACAATCATGCAGCTGCCTCAATCTTATTAAATGGCGTATATTCTTTCAGGACAAAATGCATTTCATCAAAAAATACTAAATTACATTGAATCTGTGTGGGCAGACAACATCCATTGTACATAAGATTTGGTGTTAATTATAAGTATATCTGTAAGTCACATTTTCAGAGGTATCGTCTATTCCTAATCTACACAAGCTGATCTTCTCCTATGTGGAACCTGATAGGTCATGGGATCAGTAAGCATCCGATCTGGTAACCAGACGAGGGCCCCTTCAAATCCCATCTTTTTTTTTTTGCTGACCAACTGTTTGTATTTCATGTCCAACCAGTGTTTTATTTATTGGCTGAGTCTTAGCGTCGTGAATCAGTATAGTCTGTCAACTCTGTTTTGACTCCTTATTGTAAAATAGTTGTAAACTGTTACTTGTAATTCTTTAAACTGATTATTTGTCTGGAGAGTATCCGTAAAAGATGTTGGAGTGTAGGTTCCAGTTCTGATAGGATACAGTGCACAGCGACTAAAATAATGGCCGATGTTACATATGTCTACAATGTAGACGGTTATAATATCATGAGGGAGCTTGGACAGGGTGAAAAGCCAAGGTCACTTTCCTAGTTTAGGGGAGTCCAAAACTAGACGACATAGATTTTAAGTGAGAGCAGAAATATTTGAAAGGGAATGGAGGGGAAATTTTTCACGCAGAGAGTGGTACGTGTATAGAACGAGATGCCAAGCAGGTGGTGGACATGGGTACCGTTGCAACATTAAAAAGGCATCTGGATGACTACATGAATAGGAAAGCTTTAGAGGGATATGGGCCAAGTGCTGGGGAATGGGAGTATTTCGGTTTAGGATATCTGGCCAGTGTGGACGAGTTGGACTTAAGTGTCTGCTTCCGTGCTGTACGTCTCTGTGATACTATTTAGCAGAAAAGCCAACACCAAGACAGTATGTTTTGCTGGTTTGTTTTTTAAAAATAACTTGCAAGCTGTGCTGCCATTAGATTTCACCTGGGGATAGAAAAAAATATTTTCATCAGCATAATTCCCTGGGAGTGAACATTATTACTTTTTAATTGTTGGAATTGAGCCACAATTGTTTTTCCATTGACTTTGCATTAGAATTTGGAAAGTGGTGATTTAGTAAAGTATCACCAAGGAAAAAAAAGACCAACTGCATTTCAGGGGTCCAGCTGTACAGTGTTTGTCTAAAAGGCCACAGTCAGTACAGGTCGTTCTGCTACAACACGTGTTCCGTTCACAGGAATCAGCTATAACATGGTTGACAAATTGGGGACACTGTTTCTAAAGTGTGAAATTTTAAAATATATAGTGGTCATAAAGCAATTCCAGCCCCATTAGATGAAATGGTCCTGCTTTACACAATTTTCTTCTAACACAGGATTCCAGAAGAACAGAACTACTGCATTATAGCAGAACAGACAGTATTGAGGGTTAGATTCACCTTTCAGCAAAGAAATGAATCCCTTGGTAGTTTGCAACATGTTACTTAAATTCTGAGATCTCTTTGATCTTTACAATTTTTAAGGAAGTCATTAGTTGCTGAGATGAGCTGACATTTGCCTGCTTTTTTAATGGAAAGAAATTTGAATCCAAGCTTGCATGGACTGGGATATTAATGCATCTGTGAAGTTGTTTCTGTAATTTGCATGAGATTAGATTGTCAACTTTTCCTTGAACATTGAAGTAGTTTGTGGTGCTGCACATTTATGTGTGCACATTTAAAAGCTGGTGTTAAATTGAGCACTTAATGGCATATCCGCAGCATTAGTGTCCAATCAGTAGTAAATGCTGATTGACACAATGAACTGTGCAGCCTGCATACCTCCCACAGATGATCTCTGCATACTCAAACCACCAACATGCTATCTTACACACCTCAAACCAGACATGTATTTGTGTGCCACAGATGTCAATTTAAAGGCAACAAAAGAGTCAAATTTTGCAAACAGAATTTGTAGTAAACTATACTTTAGAACTTCCTTATGCATTAAAAGTGATCTTTAAGTGTAATCAGAATATTTTCCTCCTTCAACCTAGCATCGCAATCTCTGGAGTGACACATGATCCTAGATGGATATTTATAGCTCGGGGCCAGTATTACTGGGATCACATGGATGCTAGACAATACCATTCTTTAGTTTGACTGATTTGTTTTAATTCCACAGAGTTTCCATAACTCCTTATTTTTCTTCATGTATTTATAAAGTTAAATATAATGCCAGACTAACTATGTTTGTGTCCTAAGAGTAGTGATGCATCATTTGACTTTGCAGTAAGTGCCTGTGCAAATAGCACGCAATGTAGAAATAGGATGAAGATTTTGATCTTGAATTTCTTGCAACTGAAAAACAGAAATCCCTTTATAACCCCTCTATCCCATTTCCGAAGGAGAAAGCTGTAAGGAATTTGGGACAGATCTCACATTTGCTCAGGTTTCACCTGACTTGCTTTTCTCCTTGAAATTTCACCATGCATCCTTGCCTGCCTCTGAACATGAAAGGGGTGTACCTGGGTACATTTTTGATGAATTATCCCATTTCATTCACTACAACCTTCAGCACAATTTACCAAGAACTGTTAGGGGCCAGCTTTTCTTGAGAGACTTGTGGGGCCTCAATAGTGCTGTTGGTGTTATATGATTCTGCATCACGGTTTGTCTTTTTAGTGCACAATGTTGTTATGTTAGCAGTGGTAATGCAAACAATCCTATTCCCTGGGAGTTCTCATAGATAGGATTCTCGATTAGGACACGGGAAGATGGAAGTTCAACACAGCTACATTTGTGCCAGTGGAACAGACTGCTGGAAAGTGCAGTTTCCTTTTATCCACTGAGTAAAGGGTCTGTGATAAAATGAAAAGTGTGATCCCTTCCAGGGCTTCCATCCTTACATAAAGAGCCGGAGGTCAGTAATGCAATAGTCAAATATGTTGTGCACTTCTATTTCTGTGGATTCAAAAGGAACAAAAGTAATCCTACACCAAAAAAATCCTCCAGGTTGCTTTCAGCTTGTGTAATTGGTTCAGTGAGGTTTGTAATGTGATTTTGCTTCCAGCAAGATATTTTACCCAAGGCAACAATGCTTATGTTATTCCTCATGACAGAAGAAATTGGGCTTGGATATTATGGTATTGCAGCTCTGAGATGTTTATTCCAGGTAGTAATTATATTGAATCATTACATTCATAGGTATATAAGTGGCTCGGCTAACATTAAATTATTAATTTGCACAGAGTAAGATGCTTTTTTGTGGCCTATTATGTTTCAGCTAATCCTGGGATAAGATGAAATCTGAGATCTTTATACCCTCAGATTATGTGCTATAATACAGTGATGATATCATTAGAAAGCCTCATAAAGGTATAAAGAACAAAGAAAATTTACAGCCCAGGAATAAACCCTTTGGCCCTCCAAGCCTGAGCCAATCCAAATCCACTGACTAAACCTGTCGCCCAGTTCCTAAGCATCTGTATCCCTCTGCTCCCCACCTACTCATGCATCTGTCCAGACGCATCTTGAATGAATCTACCATGCCTGCCCCTACCATCTCTGCTGGCAACATGTTCCAGGCACCTACTACCCTCTGTGTAAAGTACTTTGTGTGTATCCCCCTTAAACCTTTCACCTCTCACCTTGAATGTGTGACCTCTCGTTATTGAATCCTTCACCCTCGGAAAAAACTTATCTCTATCCACCCTGTCTATACCCTTCATGATTTTGTAAACCTCAATCAGGTTCCCCCTCAATCTCCTTTTTTTCTAATTGAAACAAACGTAACCTACTCAACCTCTCTTCATAGTTAGCACCTTCCATACCAGGCAACATCCTCATTAACCTTCTCTGCACCCTCTTCAAGGCATCCACATCCTTTTGGTAATGTGGTGACCAGAACTGTACGCAGTATTCTAAATGTGGCCGAACCAATGTCTTGTACAATTTTAATATGACCTGCCAACTCTAATACTCAGTACCCTGTCTGATGAAGGCAAGCATACCATATGCTGTCTTGACCACTCTATCCACCTGTGCAGCAGCGTTCAGGGTACAATGGACCTGAACTCCCAGATCTCCCTGCTCATCAATGTTTCTCAAGGCTCTTCCTTTTACTGTATAATTCGCTCTAGAATTAGACTTCCCAAAGTGCATCACCTCACATTTGCCTGGATTGAACTTCATCTGCCACTTCTCCGCCCAAATCTCCAGTCTATCTATATTCTCCTGTATTCTTTGACAGTCCCAGATGCTTTCTGCTACTCCACCAACCTTTGTGTCATCTACAAACTTGCTGATCATACCAACAGTGCCCTCTTCCAGATCACTTATGTGGCCCCAACACTGAACCCTGTGGAACACCACTGGTCACCTTTCTCCATTTCATGAAACTGCCTTCAACTACTACTACTCTGTCTCCTGTTGGTCAACCAGTTCTTTATCCACCTAGCTAGAACACCCTGTACACCATGTGACTTTGCTTTCCCTATTAGTTTACCATGGTATATTTGTACATTGATTGATTGTGAGACATAACACAATAGTTCTTAGGCCCCAAAATGCTCCAGCCAGTGTGATCAGTGCAGTTCAGAGAAATTAAGTTGCAGCAAAATACTTAAGACAAGCAATTCTTTAACACAGTCCACAAAAATCAAAGAAAATAAGATACAAACGAATTGCATTCATGAACCAAACAAACTGAAAGATGGAGATCTTCCATCTTACTCCAGTTTGTTGTTATTTGCCAACACTGAATGATATTGGCCTCTTACAGAGAAGTGGTTGACTATTTTCTGAAGTCCACTTATGACATTATGGATGAGTATGGTATCCCAAATCTCCCTGACAGGATTCATTCAGTTTTACAAGCAAGCTGCAAAGCCATTTAAAGGTAAACTATCACATGGAAACTTTTTCACACACAATGTAAAAGATATTGCAAAGAGTATTTACACAATAAAACATTTCTATTTACGGTAGGAAATAAGCACTAACTTTATTTATACTTACATCATGCAACAAACAGGAAGCTGTCCATTAAGGCATCTGTTGATAATGTGCAGCTGTTGTTGGGTTTGAAATGCAATATTAACAATTAAATGGGAAGTCATTTGCTCTCGCTACACAGAATACTCTTGAATATAAACAGGCAGCTTGGAAGTAAGTTCCACTTACTTGATATCTATCTACTGCATCTTTGTTCTTGGTCGAACTTATGTTAAACCACCAATTGGTTTGCATATTGCCACTATAGTTTTGGCTCATATATTCTTTGGAGAAAGTGAGGACTGCAGATGCTGGAGATCAGAGCTGAAAATGTGTTGCTGGAAAAGCGCAGCAGGTCAGGCAGCATCCAAGGAGCAGGAGAATCGACGTTTCGGGCATGAGCCCTTCTTCAGGCCCCCTGAAGAAGGGCTCATGCCCAAAACGTCGATTCTCCTGCTCCTTGGATGCTGCCTGACCTGCTGCACTTTTCCAGCAACACATTTTCAGCTCATATATTCTTAATCAAGTGCAATATAGATAGTGCAGCATTGCAATTAGGTTCTAAGACAAAGGAGTTGTAGATATGACATAATTTGTGCTGAAACTAAAATGTTTGTAATTTTCTTCCACTTCTGTTTAATTTATGCTGATTGAAGATCTTAATAAATGAAAGGATAACAGAACTTCCCCTTTCAACAGGAACCTGTAGTCTCATTCGAAGCAAATAAAAAGAATTCATTAACTATCAGATTCCTGTGTCTGCTATATCGTGTAGAACTGACTGACAGAAGCAGATTTGATTCATACCATTTAGCCAGTCAACTAATCTCAGTCAGTGTGGCAGTATAGGGTATGTTGCACAGCATTTAGCAGGTATTTTACCGTCAATCCTGGAAGGGCTATTTGAGTTGGGCTGGTGGGGACCACATAAAATAGCCTTCCCACCCACCTCTGATCAGCTCTCTCATATGGTGGGCAGACAAGGCATCAGCCAAATTATTGAGGCTCTCAACTGCTAAATGAACAGCCTCTTTCTCATCTCAATGACATATTACTCTTGATGGTGCAAAATGGATGAGAGCAGCCAACCCAATTTTCCACCAAAGTTGTGAAAGGGCTGTGTAGAAAGAGTGGGCATTAAGGGAACCCATACAAAGATCATTTGCTGTCTCTTTCTTTTATTACCTTGTTGGCTGACACCCTCCAAACCTTCTTTGCCTAGCTTGAAGATTTCTCTACTTACAAAAATGCCCAATTTATTTCCCCTATATCATTTGATGATGTCTTCTTCAGTCAGCCAGATTGGCTGACAGCTCTCAAGCATGAGACTTCCTTCCACTGAGGGGTGCTATCTCCTGCTTGTTAACAATGTCACAATGTTAAATCACCACAGCCTGGCATTCCTGAAAGTCAGTCACTGTGCAACGTACACACCTTGCTTCGACGGTAGTCCTCATCCTTCGGAGTCAGAACGTTATGCGTTCAAGTCCCATTCCAGAGAGATGAGCTATGATATAGCTAGGGAAAGTAAGTTTTTTGTTTTTAAAGGTTGACAATGTATGAGATGCAGAAAACTTACCAAGAGAATTAAGCCATGTAATTCCACAGTTTCATGGAATCCACAGTAAACTTTGTTCCACAGTGTTAGAACAGTGATGGCATCTACAGTATAGATTAGAGGATTAGATTAGATTAGATTACATTACAGTGTGGAAACAGGCCCTTCGGCCCAACAAGTCCACATCGACGCGCAACCCACCCATACCCTTACATTTACCCCTTAACTAACACTATGGGCAATTTAGCATGGCCAATTCACCTGACCTGCACATCTTTGGACTGTGGGAGGAAACCGGAGCACCTGGAGGAAACCCACGCAGACACGGGGAGAACGTGCAGACTCCACACAGTTAGTCGCCTGAGGCGGGAATTGAACCCGGGTCTCTGGCGCTGTGAGGCAGCAGTGCTAACCACTGTGCCACCGTGCTGCCCACTGTAGATTCCCTACAGTGTGGAAACAGGCCCTTTGGGCGAACAAGTCCGCACCGACCCTCCGGAGAGTAACCCAACAATTACAGCTAATCTCACCTAATCAGTTAAGCCAAGTTTTTCACCTGAGCTCCAACTGTGCTCAGTGGCATCAAGCAAAGACTGTTTATGAACTTTTCAACTCCCATTTTCTTACTGCATTGAAGTATTAGTGCTATCAGTCTTTTTCCAGGTTTCTCACAGCTTCCTCCCTACGCAGAGGAAAAATATCCTTTCCAATTTGTCACTCGCATAGACTTCTTACAGCTCTAATTCCAACACTAAGTTGCCCACTAATTCTCAAAACCTTACCCTTTGCACTGAGTTATCTAAACATTCTTCACTCCTCACTGAGTCCCCTACATAGAACGTGTCTAGTCCAGCTACCTTTACAGAAGTGCAGCTAACTGCAGCACTGCTAATAGAGAGGTTGTTTTTGTCTCTCTCTCTCATTCTCACCCACAGTGTAGAACCTTTTTGTATATCTTCAGTGGGCTCCAAACTGTTGTTCATGATCTATTGAAAGCATTTCAATTAACACATTTCTTGGCAGAATTGAATGTTGCCACTCAGTAATGCTTGGAACTCCATTTCATAAATAATAACCAGTAACATTTCTGGCTTGCTCAGTAATCATTGAATTGTTACAGTGTAGTATAAGGCCATTGGCCCATCATAACTGCAATAGCTGTCCTATTTAACATCATGACTTAGTTCCATTCTCCCACCAGTTTCCCAGAACCTTGCATCTTATTTTATTAAATAATGCCCCTTAGAATGCTTCAAAGGAACTGCCTCCATCATATTTCTATGATGTGGAGGTGCCAGTGTTAGACTGGGGTGGATAAAGTTAAAAATCACAAAACACCAGGCCATAGTCCAATAGGTTTATTTGGAAGTACAAGGTTTCGGACCACTACCTTTTCATCAGGTAGCAAGTGAGGTAGAATCATAGGACACAGAATTTATAGTAAAAGATCCAAGAATCATATAACTGATGTAATGTCTTGAACAAACCTAGTTGCTGTTAAGTCTTTAATCACTTAGAATGGGGATGCAGGTATTGATTCATTAATATGTAAATCCCAGAATTTCTTTCAAGTCGCATTCCCAAAATAACTTAAGAATTTATTTAAAAAGTGACAGTTCAGTTCAGACAATGCATTAAAAGTGTGAGGTTGGAGTCTGTATCCCAACTTTGAGTCAGACTGGTTCTATGTTCAAAGTAGACATTTATAAAATGTCACATGGACTGACTGCCTAAAGATTGTGCTTTTTGAACAAATGCAAGTTCATCCCATAGGCATATACATGTGTGTGTGTGTGTGTGAGGGAGAGAGTGAGTGCGTATGTGCGTGCATGTGAGGGAGTGTGTGTGTGGGAAAGAGGGAGTGAGTGCCTCAGTGTGCTTGATTGTGTGTGCATGCAAGTGTGACAGTGTATGCCTGTGAGAGGGTGTATGCCTGAGTGTGGGTGTGTATGTTTGTCTGAGAGACAGCATGTGTATGAAAGAGGGTCTGCGGGAGTGTGATTGTCCAAAAAGCACACAATCTGCAAATACAAATCTGCAAATGCAAGTTCACCTCATGGATTTATATGCAGGCATGTGAGGTGGAGAGAGAGTTTGTGTGCATGGTTGGTAGAGTGTGTGCACGAGTGTGATGGAGTATATGCCTGTGAGATGGTGTGCGCAAGTGTGGGTGTATTTCTGTCTGAGAGAGAGCCTGTGTAGGAGAGAGAGTCTCCATGTGTGTAAGTGAGATCGCTTGTAAGAGAGTCTGGGTGTCAGTGTGCATGTGTGTGTGAGTATATAGTGTAGTGGTCACCTGTAGTTTGACATAAACCTAAGATCCCAGTTGAGGCCATCCTCATGGGTACTGAATTTGGCTATTAGCCTCTGCTTGGCAGCTCTGCAAGTAGCCAAATTCGGTACCCATGAGGATGGCCTTAACCAGATCTTGGGTTTATGTCACACTACAGGTGACCCTACAACACTATACACTCTCTCACACGCACATGCACACACTCTTACAGACAATCACACTCCCGCAGACCCTCTTTCATACGCACGCTGTCTCTCAGACAAGCAAGCACCCTCTCACAGGCATACACTTTGTCACACTTGCATGCACACACAATCGAGCACACTCAGGCACTCACTCCTTCTTACCACGCTCTCTCCCTCACATGCACGCACATACACACTTTCTCTCTCCCTCATACGCTCACACACACACACACACGTACATGCCTATGGGATGAACTTGCATTTGTTCAAAAAGCACACCATCTTTAGGCAGTCAGTCCATGTGACATTTTATAAATTCCTACTTTGGACATAAAACCAGTCTGACTCAAGGTCAGACAGACTCTAACCTCACACCTTTTAAAGCAGTGTCTGAGCGGAGGTGTCACCTTTTTTATAAAACCTTAAGTTATCTCAGGAATGTGACTTGAAAGGAGTTCTGGGATTTGCATATTAGTTAATTGAAACCTGCAATCCATTCTAAAAGATGAAAGACTTAACAGCAATTTAGGTTTGTTAAGTACATTGCATCAGCTATATGACACTTTGATCTTTTACTATAAATTCTGTGCGCTGTGACCTTGCCCCACAAATTGCGTGATGAAGGAGCAGCGCTCCGAAAGCTTGTGCTTCCAAATAAACCTGTTGGACTATAACCTGGTGTTGTGTGTGTTTTTTTAATCATAGTTTTGGATAGTGCATGCCAGACGAAAATCACTCACAGCATGAAAAATGCTTATTTCACCAATCAGACCTACATCTTTTGTGAACCAGTTTAAACGTGTTCCCTACAATTCTCGATTCTTTACCAGAGGGTCAGTTTCTCTCTGCCAGTTCTGTCCTGGTCTCTCATGATTTTGTAAACCTCTATTGAGTCCATTCTCAGCTGCCTTCTTTCCAATGTAAACAGCCCCAGCTTCTCCAATCTGCCTTAATTCCTGACGTTTTGTCAAACACTAACCCTTGGGAACTCTGCTAAATCTTTGTTCAGTCAGAAAAATATGCATTAGACAATATTCTGTTACCAATCACTCAGCAGTCAATTTTGTATCCATTTTTGCTAATAACATTTTTTTTATTCCATGGACTATAAATTTTCTCAAGTCTGTTATATGGCACGATATCAAATGCCTTTTAGAATTTCATGTATATCAGAACAGCATAAACCTTGTCAACTCTTTTGTTATCTATTCAAAGAAGTCTGAAATGTAAGCTATTCGTGAACTTCCCTTAACAAATCCAGGTTGGCTGTCCCTAATTAGCCATATACATCCATGTCACTGTTACATCTATCCTAAATTGTTATTTCCGGAGTTTTCCCCAGTCTCAAAGTTGAGCTGTAATATTTTGAATCTAGTGACTGTATATCAGACTCTGTTTTCTGTCCACAGTTGCTTCCAGATCTGCTGATTTTCCACCAGCTATTTCTGGTTTTGTTTCAGATCTCTAGCATCTCCAGTTCTTTGTTTTATGTTACTGAAATTAGGTTGACTGGTCTGTAGTTTCTAGGCTTATTCTTACAAGCTTTTTCAAACAAGCGTGTAATGTTTATAATCCCCAGCCATCTGGCACTACCAACAAGTCCAAGAAAGATTGAAAGACTATGCCATTGCAATTTCTACTTTCACTTTGTTCAATATCTTTTGAATACAAGTCATCTGGTCCAGGTGTCTTGTCAATCTTTAAGTCCCAGTGGCTTAGCGAATACCTCCTCCATAGTAATTTTGAATCCAACTTGTGATTGGGTTTTCTTCTCTGTCACCATGGTCTAGATAACCTGGTAAAGATAGATGCATACTTTTCAATTTAATAACTCAGGCGTGCCCTCTGCTTCTCTTTGTAAATCTCTTTTTTTTTGGTTCTGAAGCAGCCTCACTCCCCTTTTTTTCTACTATTTATGAGCCAGTAAATGGCTTTGGACTCTTTCTTTATGTCAGCTGCCAGTCTTTTTTCATAATCCCTTTTCCATTTCTCTTATTTGCTTTTTCACCTCCCTCTTAAGATTGTGTTTAGTTTGGTTCTCAATTATACTTTCTACCCAAAACCTATCAAAGCACACTTTTTTTTCTTTATCTTTATTCCTGTCTTATTTTTCATTCAGAGAGCTCTGGATTTGATTGCCTTATTTTCACTTTTTAGGGGAATGTACCTTGACTGTGCCTGAACAAACTCTTTCTTGAACCTTCCTATCGCCTTGTTGAGCTACAGTTTTTCCTATTGAACCTTGGCTGCAGACCCATTTCCTTTCCTGCCTCATTGAAGTCAGCTCTTCCCAAATAATGCTTCTTAATCTGGACTGTGCATTGTCCTTTTCCACCATCGTCTTAAACCTTATGATTCACTGGTCACTGTTCTCTAAATGCTCCTCACTAATTCTTGATCTACGTTGCTGGTCTCATTCTTAACAGCTAGATCTAGCAGTGGCTCCTTTCTTAATGGACTGGACATATATTACTGAAGAAAATTCTTCAGAATAAAATCTAATAATACTTGCCTCTCTCTGCCCTTGACACAATGAGTATGACAGTTAGCGAAAATTGTCCATCGCAACAATACGGTAATGCTTACATTACAGCCCTTGAACCCTCTGGGATATCCAGTTTTCCAGTACTGCAATTCGGTCCTTTAATCAATACCACCACCCCTCCTCATTTCTTCCTTTTTCACTCAGCCAGATATCTGTTAACACCACAACATCATGATTCCACATGGGAATCTGCATCTGTAACTCTCACCACACTTATGTACCATATTCTAAACACAAATATGCTGTGGAACCCTGATTTAGAAATGTTTTACTTTCTCCCTTATCCTGACTCCACATTTCAACTTAGCATTCTCTGTCCTAGTGCTTTTTGTGCCTCCAGGCATTTCGTGCACACCGATATTACTCTCAGATGATCTTTTCTGGTTCCTAACCCCCTGCAGAGTTAGTTTAAACTCTCTCAAACAGCACTTGGCAACATGCCCTCGAAGGAACTCAGGCCTAGCTCTGTGCAGGTGCAATTCCCTCCGAGTACAGAAAAATTCTGGATTTCATCACAGTGCCTATAATCAAGGCTGGTATTCAAGTGCATTACGAAAGGAGTCCAGGGTGTTATCTTTCAGATGAGAATTACATCCAGATCTCATCTTCCTTCCAATGCGGATGCAAAAGATTTGATGACACCCATCTTGAAGAACAATTGGAGCTTTCTCCCAATGCCTTGCAGAATAATTATGACTCAGCTAACAATACTTCTAAACTGTAACGTAAAACAAAGAAGTGCAGATGCTGGAGATCTGAAACAAAACCAGAAACTACTGGTGACGATCAGCAGATCTAGTAGCATCTGTGGCCAGAAAATAATCTGATGAGCGGTCCCTGGTTATTAGCTGTTTATGCTTTTCAGGATCTAGCTTGTACAGTTATTACCCTGTATCTCCAATGTTGTAATACTTAAAGTAACATTGGTAAAGTACTCTGAGGGTTCTTGAAGAAGTGAATGGTGTTTCTTAATTTTCTTTTCTTCCATAAAGTCAAAATTTTTTAGATTGGTTTTAGAAATAACTACTGCTTTTGAATCCGACAAGGTACATATTGTAGATCTAACTCTCCAACAGGAAATTTAAATGGTCAGTTGAGCATGGATTGGCTCAATCTTGCCCTAATTTATTTCTCAAGTCATTGCCAAACAACCTATCTGTTCAGTCTCTTTTTTTTCTTGGTAATTGTTTTACAAACAAATGACTTGCTAAGCCACTGAAAAAATTCCTAACAGTGAGTAATACTAACTTTGATACATTCCTTCTCTGACGAATATTAAGCCAACCACGTGCCATTTTCCGACAACCTTTCAATTCTAATTAAACATACAAATGATTAGAAATTGATGAACTTGCTTGCTTCATGATCTGAACTCGTTACCTGTAGGTTGCCATAGTCTGTTAAATATTGTAACCACTTCATACACAACATAACTGATACTTCACTGCTGTTACATGTCTGCATATTCATATCTGCATCTCTCACTTTCCTTTTAGCTTGTGACATTATCAGTCCACTGCTGTTTCAGGTTTTGTACAAGTAGCTAATATATAGCTAAATATGTTTCATGCTCCCTAGAAATTTTCTGCAAATTCCTTAACTCCAACTCTTTTAAAGATTTCCATCCATTTAAATGTGAAACACACTTAATTTCACCTTTTACCAGAAGTATCAGTCCAAGACACATCTGAGTTTGTACCTAGATTTGTGAATAATAATGCAATTGAGCTTAGAGCAGAAAATTTGCTGCTATTTGCACCTGAGATTTAAACGAGTTTTGAAATGGTACAAAACAAGTTTAGATTTGACGCAACTCTATAAATGAAAATCATGGTAACAACATTTGATATAAAATTATGTCTTATATTTTGAGATATTTACTGCTATGCAGGCTAATAACTCTTGTACTGTATCTTTGAGAAGACTTGATACTAATGGCTCCTCAGTCTGGTCAAAGTCAATTAAAGGATTTCCACAGTAATTCTAATTAAGCTCAGGAAGAACTCGCAAGAAAGAATGGAAATGCCCATTTCCCTAGATGTTCTGCCAGTCTCTACATAGAGTTAAATTGGGACACCACTGAAAACTCCACGTTTTAGTTCTAAACATCGATTATTTTCCTTAACCAAAACTTTCATGTTACTTTTGTCATCCGTGCATCTGGTGAGCGAGGAAAATATATTGAGGCCACCTGAACAAAGCTTGCAAATGGAGTCAGTATATTCAGGGTTTGAGCAAACATAGGATTTGAGGGAGCACTGTGAAGGCAAGCATCTTTGATCATTCTGTTTTAATCTTGAATACAAGACAGAGCAGACTAAATCTTTACATTTCACTTTTCTTCCTTTTGACTTGATAGTCATTGTTTTAAATTTTTCCTTGAAAACACTTTGACCAAATCCTTATATTTATACTCAGTGAAATGTTAAACAGCGTCATTTTTCTCCATAATACTTTGGTTGAAAGGTTTTTTTGGGAAGCAAAACATTTTCCCTTGTTTTAGATTCAGCTGTCTAATCAAGCTACCAAGGAGGAATGTTGAAAGCTCTTTCTAATATGTTATTCATTACTATGCAGCCTGAGGATTGTGCTAGCGTTTACCCCCGTGTTTATACAAGGACTTTAACTGCTTGTTTTGAATTCATTCAGCTGAATTTTAAGTAAAAGCAACTGAACAAAATGTTAGATGTGTCCACCAGCTTTTTTATTTTTCGCTCTGGCCATCTGTTCTTCTAACATTAATTTTCCCAAGAAATTACCCTCTATGTTTCATAATTGAATCTCAAAAAAAGTGCTCATCTAAAAATAGTTGCCTACTCGTAGGGTTTGCAGTTTCAAATGTCAGTAAATACATTGGAAATGTTTTTTGATTGCTTCTTGATATAATTTGAATATATGAAATAAGAACATTACAATAGCAGTTAGGTCAATGCTACAGACCATACAAAAATGAAGTTGAGAATGATATATAAATGTATCCAGCAATGCCCACCTTTCTTGCTGAGATTTGTTGGATTTGACTTCAACCAGGAGCCATGTGCCAAAGCTTCCAAAAGTCAGAGGACCGGGCATGTGGCACAAAGCAATGTAGCCTCTTTTTTTTAATGCCCCCCATAGTCCGTGGGAGAAAGCTGCACTTATTTCATTAAGTTTGGCACACTAATACTGTAAGCACACAGCGACTTCTTCTACCACACAGATCCATTCATTCAGCATTTGATCGTAGCATCAGAACTCGTTTTTCGTTACGCAGCAACGCAGACACAGTAGGAAACATCCATAATCTGATTGCTTGTCATCTAGGAAATTAAGCCAAAAAATGTTTAACTACCATGTCATTTAAAAGGGATTATTGTTTCTTTAGGAACTGTTCAACCTTCACATAGTTGTGGTGATATGGGACATTGGTGTAGCACGGAGTTACCTGCTAACATTTTTTTATTGAATAATAGCGGCTTACTTGAAGGTAATTTTTCACCGTGGTGGACCAGTGAGAGATGAAATGCATTCAGATTTCAACCTTTCCCACAGTATCGTTTTCCCAGGTGGCCTTCCACATTTATTAATGGGATAATCTCACTTCCAAAGAGTTTTCCATTGTTTTCTGCAAAGAAGAAAAAATTAATTCCTGCCTCAGTGGAAAGTACAAATGGAGGCCAAATATTGCATCATGAAACGGAGAGACTTCTTTTGAGGTCAGAGGTGGACTTCATGTACCACATGATTTTAACCATACCTACTTGGTGGAACCCAAATGGAAGAACAATTTTAAAAAAAAATCTAGTTCAACTTTGCTGCTTTCTTCTAATAGTTTCCAATTTTAACTTGTGCTTCTGAGCAGGCAGCATGTAAGGTGCTGCCTGCTTAGAGTGCTCCTCTGGGCTCCACAAAATAATAATTGGGCCTTCCCTTACCCTCCCCATTCCAGTTCCTGATGTCCAACATTCCCTCTCCCTCTCATGCACTGCCCTGCTGTTGCCTCCAGTTACTTCTGAGAAGAACTGACTGGACCTTAAAAAATAAGAAACAGGAACTAGCATCTCCCAACATTTACAATGCTATAGTTTGCCACACCCTTGAAACCCTATACTCCACGACTGCTGCCTGAGTTATAATCAGAATTTCTGAATGCATTAGTGTAAACAATAGTATTCTTCAGTACTAAAAGATCAATGAGCCCATGTGCCTTTTTAAGGGACATGGGCTATGGCAAGGTATACGCCAGAATTGGACAAGAAATGCAGTGAGACCTTTTGCATCAACTTTATGGTTTTCGTAAATGGTGTAGTGAGATTCTCATCAAACAGTGGGAGGAATTGCCTACTGATGGAGATTAACATTTGTTAAAAACCTTGTTGATGGCTCAACTTGCTGCATTAATATTCCAGTTGTGCTTTACAAAACTTGCCAAACAAGCTAGCAGTTGGGAAAATCTGATCTGAAAACCAGAGTGGGTGGTCAGCAGGGTTATTTTGCCACCTCCTCTGAATGACCTCCACATTACAGAGACAAGCATGTTCAAAGACCACCAACTGTATGCATCCATTACCACTGACACTGGCAGCCAATTCTCAGGGAGCGATTGACGTTGTTTTGATATTTCTCCATTGCATTGGCAGTGTGCCCTTGAAGCCCAGACTAGTCTTACAATATACACCGACAATCAGCTGTGTCTGACTGCCCTGGGTAAATCTACCACTTCGAGACAAGCCTCCACTCCACAGCATGAATCCGGCTGTGCAGCAGGGCTGCTCTCTTCCTCTCCCAGTGTGCATGCCTTGCGTTGTCATAATCTGCCTTGCAGTGGAAATTGGTACGTTCACACAACCAGTCACGTAGCTGTGCCATGCAGCAATCTTCAGTCAAGACCACCCTCCGCTTGCTGCATGTCAGTGTGCTATGTCGGTCAAACACTAGCACCATGTGGCAGCAATGTTTGCACCAAACACAATGCATCTGTAGTAAGCATTGAGACATGTCTGAAAGTTTAAGGGCAGTAGTCCATGGTGAGATCCATGAGGGCACTCATCGGTCAGGGCGGCCTAGTACTGTCCAAGGGCAGCCTCCCACACCAGTCGCGAGCTTTGGTTGAACGTTCATTTGAGTCCATTGCACACAAGTCTGTGCCTCTGCTTCAGGGAGAAGATCACAGTCAATCCATAGCTAGGTCAAGGGGAGATCTGCCACAGTTGGGGCCTTTTTTGGGCACCAGTCGGGGTATTGGCAGGTTGGGTCACTCAAGGACATATGCCACGTTCATCCTGTCACCTCCCCATAGAAATTAAGGGGATTGGGAATTGAGCGATGGGAACATATAGGCAAAAGTAGACTTGGGTAATGAGCTGGAGAAATGGGAAGCTTGGGGAACTTCATTGATGCTTTCTCCAGGCCTTGCGACCTGCTGTACATAGGGGTCAAGGATGTAACCTTCAGGAAAGACAGGCAGCTCTCCGCAGATGTAGTCAGAAAACTAGCTGTATCTAGTGTTAGGGTAGAAGGGATGGGGTGTTCCAGGAATGGTATATGATAAGATGGGGTGGAAGTTGGACGGGCACATGCCATGAAGCGGCAACAGATGAAGTGAGAAAACTTGCTTAGCCTTGAGGCAAGAATCAATTGACCAGACTCAACATGCTTTTGAATTAGCCGAAAAACTAAGATTCAACCCTGTGCATTCTTCCATTCGCTAATTTTAGTGACAATATTGACATCAGTACAAAGTGAGGACAGTTCATGAATAAGGAAAAATATACACTTGTTGGTTGATTTGCTTTTATCTGGGACTAATTATTTCATTAGAGAGAGAGAGAGGGAAAAAGCCAAAGTAGACCCAAATTACTTAAATGCATCACTAGCAGGCTGTTGGTCAGAGTCCAGGAACAGCCCATTTGTAACTGGAAAATTATTTACACAGGGAACTATTGTAAACTTGTTAATGTATTTGTATTGCTTTCTAATATAGACTAACCATGATTCAAACCATGAAGGTGTTTTCCCCTTCCGATGTTACCACAATACTCCAGCTTCGTGCATTTTTTACACTTATCGATCTTTGTGCCAATAAACTGAATGTCATTTGAGTTTGGTTGGTTAGCAAAAACCCAATAATAGAAGAATTTAAGGCATGTAAGAATATAAGGAGGTCATTGTGAGGCTGTGGTGCTGCCCTTACCACTGGGCCAGAAGATCCAAATTCAGGCCACTCCTGTAACACACGTGTGTCATAATCTGCATAGGTAGATTATCTTAAAAAAAACTTGAAGGACAGGAATATGGTTTTGACCTCTAAGTCCAGCTGTTCAAGCTTAATGTTCGACTTGGTTCAGAGGTACATCTTTAATAATGGATTTTAATCAACTTGTTTAATGAAAGCCCTGGAGCTTGAAGGGTGGCGTCCCTGCATCTGAGCCAAGGTCTGAACTGAACTTCAACCTTACTGGGTGTATGTTATTACATAGCTTGATTAAAAATATACGAGAGGTTCTTGTAGCACAGGGGTAGATTCCAACCTATAGGCCAAAGTGTTTGGGCTCAGATACTGCCTGTCATGGAGGCATTTCAGAACATGTCTAAACAGTTTAATTTAGGAAAAAAAAACGTATAAAAGACTATGGTTGCCATTCTGATAATGCACTATTTGTTGAATACAATAATTGCACTTCATTTTATGAATTATTCACTAATTTTTTTTTGCTTTCTCAACGGCCAGGAATATTATTTGGAGCTATTTCCTTGCTAGGTGGTGAGGAATTATAAATACAGAAGCTTTTTTTCACCCTCTGCAATAGCTGTGATAGCACAAAGAAATGTTTCTTCTCTTTTTAAAAGACTATAAGTGCTGCAAATGCCACCTCGAGGTGGCACGAGGTGTGCATGCATGCAAATAGTCACCTGATGCCACCCTGAAGTGATGGACAAAAGCCCTGAATTGGAGTGGAGGCGGCTATGCAGAAATTCTCAGCCATATGTTTTTAAATATGTAGGTACATCAAAAACAAATCAGTTTTGACGATCACTAATGCTTTGTAACAATGGGGAATAATCATTTTTAATTCATGTGTTGCGTTGCAAGTGCTTCTATTGAATTTCTAGAAGTATGTATTTCAGCGTTTTTAGCTTTGTACAGTTTGTTTGCACCTATACTTATTCTGAAAATATAATGTTCAGTCAGGACACTATCTCAGACACAGATATTGACACCAGGTTAGATAAATAACACTTGCAGTTATAGCACTTGGTTATCGGACAGCAAGTACTGACAATGACAAACAGATGGCTGGCTCAAATGAACTGACATTTTTTTTAAAATATGGAAATGAATCTGGGGAACCATTTGCTTCAATTTGTGAAATGGTTGCCATTTAGATTAGCTGTAGATGTGATGGCGAAAGATATAATTTTAAATCATATTTTAAAATTAATTTCTACAAAGAAAATTAGTGAAGTTAACAAAAGATAAGCTACAATTTTGAGCATCTTGTAGTGCATCCCTTTGGTAGATTTGGCCTTGAACTCTGGCCAAGAGGTAAGGACACTAAAACTGTACCACAGACCCTGTAAGTCAGTGAGGGCAATGTTGAGCCTCAGGTTAATGATCTTAAAATGCTGAAAATGTAATTAATTAACTAATGTATGATTTCCAAAAATGTGTCTACCTGTCACAAAAGTACAAATAAAAAGCTGGGTTGCTTGTAGCATTAGGCCCTTGTTGGACAGTGATCGTGTCCCTACTGCTGGATGAGAAGGTCAGAGTTCAAGTACACTTCAGGTAGTAATAACGTGTAGTATTTTAACAAGACGGTAAGAACTTATGTATACAGGAGTTTTACTTTCACCCTTCGCAATAGCAGGTAGGACATTCTGACCGCACAAGGGAATGTTTTGGGTAGGGGATGGCAGGGGGTGTCACACATTTTCAAGCAGATTGATTTTAAAAAGTACTATCATGTAACCAACTTGGTCCCCTTCCAAAAGTAAGTAAGCAAGGTGTAACACACTTGCTGCATGGATAACAGTTGTGCATAATGTAAAATTTCAAAATGTGCCCAAAATGGGACATCAGATCTTTCCCTCTCTGATAAATTTGTACATATGTTCACCTCAGGGTTGTTGGTGGGGTATTGTTGTCATGGATAGCAATACAACAGCACTTCGAAAAGTAATAATGTGCAGTGGTTTGACAAGGTCTTGAGGAATTACATAGACAGGATTTTTTTTATCCTCTACAATGGATAGGACACTGTGATCGCAGAAGAGAATATTTCTTCTTTATAAAAGGCTGGAAATGCTGCAAACGCCATGTCTCGGTGGTACAAGGAGTGCACATCTGCAAATAGTCACCTGATATCTTTCTGAAGTGAAGGAAAGCAGCAACCAATTTTGAAGATGGCACTGCTGGAAGCTACTTGTGATACAGGACTTGCTGGCCTGAATCAGATTCCGCATTCAATGTGAGTGAGGAGGGTCACTTTGTGAGGACTTTGAAGAGTGGCAGCAGACTGAAGTCCGCGCAACAGCACTGTACTGTCTGTGGACAGCCTGGAACCTGGATGAGAAGGTGGTGCAGGGGAACAATAGTAATCACTTGTTGAAATGTTGCAGAAGTTGGACTTATCCAAACAAACGGGGAGTATTCCATCACCTACCTCACTTGCACCTTGTAGATGATGGACATGCTTTAGGGTAAGTAAGAGGTGAGAAGTCATTCAGGATTGCTAGCCTTTTGACCAACTGCTCCAACCACGATTTATTGTGGTTAGTCCAGTTCAGCTTCTGGTCACTGGTAACAGCCAGGATGTCAAGAGTGGGGGATTCTGCGATGATAATGCCAATGCCAATGAACGTAAAAGGGCAATGATTAGATTCTCTCTAGTGAAGATTGTTATTGCCTGACACTGTGTGGCATGAATTTATTTGCTACTTGTCTGCCCAAGCCTGAATGTGCTGGTCTTGCTGAATTTGGTATTGGACTGCTTCAGTACCTAAGGAGTTGCAAATGGTGCTCAACATTGTGTAAGCATCAGTTAAGATCCACATTCTGACCTTATGATGGAGGGATGGCCATTGATGAAGGAGCTGACGATCACTGGGCCACTACCTGAGGAACTCCTACAGAGATGCTCTGGAGCTGAGCCAACCAATCTACAAAATCACAACCATCTTCCTATGAGTTAACTTGATCTCCAACTAACAGAGAGGTTCTCATTGACTCTAATTTTGCTATAGAGTCCTTGATAATAGACTCAGTCAAATGAGGGAGTGGCAATTTCTGGAGCACAGGCCTTCAGTGCTATTACTAAAATGTTGTCAGGACCCTATCTTTTGCAGTATTCAGTGCTTAGCAGCCTTTTTACATGGAGTGAAAAATTGAATTGGCTGAAGACTGGTAACTGTGTTGCTGAGGACCTGTGGGGGAGGCAAAGGCCATGAGTATGTAATTTGTCTGGAAGGACAATACTGTGGTGGCTGATGGCCCACAGCACTGATTGGACGTATGTCTTAAGTTGCTAGATCTATTCAAAATCTATTCCTTTTAACACTGAAAAGGTCATACAACACGATTGAAGGTGTCCATAATATGAAACTCGGACCTTTTCTCTGCAAGAATCATGTAGTGGTCACTTCAAGCAATACAGTAATGGACAGGTGTCATCCACGGCAGAGATTGGTGCAGTTGAGGTCAACTTTGAAGTTCTCTCTGTATTGGTTCCCTCTCGACTTGCCACAGATTCAGTCTAGCAGCTTTGTACTTTTGGCATCAACCAATTTGGTTAACCATGGAGCTGCTGAGACACTCCTGTCAAGTCCTCTAGAAAGAGACATTCAACACCCTTGCCTCCCTAAATGCTTTGCCCATCAGCTAGGGAGTGTGGTCAGGAGAGGTGGGGGTGGTTGTGGTAAGGAGTCAAGGGGGAAGAGATTGGAATCAGCAGGAGGTTTTCTTGTCCATGTTTGACCTTATGCTACATCCTGCCACATCCACGTGATCGTTAGTTGTTAGTTGTACAGTTCACTGGAGGAGAAGGTTCCACAAATATTCTTTTCTGCTTCCTGCATTCCACAGTACATGTTGAGAACTCCTTGGTCATCTTCCTCTCAGTTGTAAACTGGGAAGTGTTCCATATTCCAGTGTCACTGCTCATCACACGGATAAGCAAAACATTAAAAGAAATTGATAAACAAAGCCCAAGATACTTCACAATCTTTTGTCCATTATGTTTGTGTACGAAGTGCAGATTTTTGTCACCTAGCCATCTCCAAAAGGAGATCAGTCAAAATTGCTGCTTATGAAATGCAGAAATGTGGTTATAAACCAAAGATAACCAATTAAATGAGTCTTTAATCCAAAAAAGGCCTGACTTGCAGATGGATGTAAATCCAATAATTTTCCTCAGACGTTGTGTGAAGATGTGGGTTATATAACAGTTCTTTTGTAGTGGTGATTAACTGGGACTCCTTCCAGCCAGTCTTTACAATATGTGATGTGTTCTTTGGTCGGCTTGAATGTGAAACAGAATTGTAGATCAGCACGTCAACTTCTTTAATTGAAATATTCATGAAGGTCACTAAGGTGGAACAAGGGCTGTTGTGGGTATGGTTTTATCATTTGTGCACCTCTTGAGTGTGACTGATAGAGGTCATGTTGTGAGGCAGTGAGGCACTTTTTCCAAGAACTGCAGTTACACTGAAACCCAAGTTTGGATAGCCTGGGACCTGGATGAGGTAGTGGGTGACCAGGAAGCAATAGTAATCAATTTTCTGGAATGTTGCTGAAGCTGCTTATCCAAGCAAATGGGGAGTATTCCTTCATGTGCCTCACTTGTGCCTAGATGGATATGCTTAGGGTCAACATGAGGTGAGTTTCAAGATTAGAGTGATGCTGGAAAAACACAGCAGGTCAGGCAGCATCTGAGGACCAGGAAAATTGACATTTCGGGCAAAAGCCCTTCATTAGATGGTGAGTTTGACATTTCATGGTTGATAGCCTCTGACTTCCTGTTGTAACCACTGTATTTATATTGCTAGTCCAGTTCAGTTTTTGGTCACTGATAATACCCAGTATGTGGATAGTGGGAGATTCACTATCTCACTTATTTAAATTGAAGTAGTGTGGAATTTTTGTATTGTCTGCAAATATATTAAACAACCCACTTACATTCCAGTATAAATCACTTTTTAAAAAAAAAAAACAACTATGACCCCATGGGACCCATTGAACACAGACATCAAGTAGGAAAAAAATCCCTCCGCCATCACCTTCTGCTTCCTGCCTTTCAGCCAATTGTAGAATCAATTTCCTTGGTTACCATGGGTTGTTAGCTTTGCTTTCAGTCTCCTATGCAGGACCTTATCAAAAGCCTTGCTGATGTCCAAGTAGACTACATCACAAGCATTACTCATCTACAGACCTGGTCACCTCTGGAAAAATTCAATCAGGTTGGTCAGACATGACCTCCTCTTAACAAAACCACACTGATTCTTCTTGATTAATCCCTGCTTCTCCAAATGCAGATTGAGTGATTCTGTCCTCAGACTTGCTTTCAATAGTATCCCCACTACCAAGGTTCAACTGACTGGCCTGTAGTTGTCTGGTTTATCCCTTGTTCTCCTCTTGAATAAAGGTACCACATTGGCTGTCCTCCAGCACCTCCTCTGTGGCCAGAGAGAAATTAAAAATTTTTGAATGCATTCCTGCTCTTTCCTCTCTTGCCTCACTCAGCAACCTCAAAGATATCCCATCTGGCCCTGGATATTTGTCTAATTTGAAGCTTGTCAGACCAGTCAGAACCTTGTCTCTGTCTACACTAGTTTTAATCTGTGACTGTATCATAGATCTCCTTCTGATTTCTATGTTAAATATAAGAATAGTTTCTCCAAGGAAAAGAGATTATTTAGATTAGTCAATGAAATAAGTTCCTCAGTGTGAGGGTTGGAATCTGTGAAAACTTCCAGATCAGGAGTGTTTGGTTGGAACTCTGCAACCAAATGAGACAGGCAGCCAATCTGAACAACAAGTGTCCCTCCTAGGGTTAATTTTCTGGTTCTGGTTCTGCTGGCATTTTGCCAGTGATGGAGGACCTACACCAAATGAGAAGAGGGTTCCTACTTCAAGTCACCAACCTCATGCAACCATTCAGGTGGTGGTTGTCGCTGCAGGCCTCCTCGGGTTCCATGGGCAGGGAGGTCACATCCTTGACCTCACCAAGTCACCCAGAGGTGACAGCTTGGTTGGTCTCTCCTGACCTGTCTGAGCAGTAACACCTCTCTCAATGGGATTACTGAGGCATTCACGTTACTGACGCATTGATTCCTGCTGTTACAAGGCCACCCTTTCACCAATGCCGGTTGACTTTAAGTACTGATAATGTGCTCATGGTATCTTTCTCCCTACTGATATGTGCAGCCAAGGAATGGGTTATGCTAGCTGCATTCAGCATTCATGTTATACTGCAGGCAGCACCAATTTAAGTGCAATCAGTGGGCTCCCCAAAAATTAACCAACGAGTTCAGGCCTATTATGACACAGCTGCAGGTCATGTGCACTTGAACCTGAACCTATTTTACCAGAGGTAGGGACACTACCACTGTGCCATCAGGCCCTGTTGACAAGATCTGCCCCGACGTAGACTTTCTAGACTTGTCCACCTTAAACGCAATTGTCTCTGCCATGACTTCAAGCTTATTCTGTCACCTAGAATTTCTGCTCTCCCAATAGCCGTAGATTTGACATATACACAAAAGTATGGCTAGGGATTTCAAGGATGTCCCAGTGCACGGATCCTGTGGGAATTGCCCCCGGAAGTTTAAAATTCATGTGGTCAATTCCACAGCTCCCCATGATCCTGAATTTCTATCTCCTACAATGACTTTGAGATGGGGACTGAGGGGTAGATCCAATCTACTCACTGGTGGTGACCTAGGAATATTTGACAGCTCAACAATGCCCAATTCCTCATGTAATGATACAACTGATGTTCCCTCATAATTCATCCATTCACTCCAACAGCAAAGTCCCTCCCCAGTGCTGCCCCACAACCCTCAGCCCCACACCTTGCAACCATCCCACTCTGCTCCCGATATTCCCTGATCACTGACTTCACCTGACTCAACCTCCACTTAAAATCCACCCTAACCACCCCCCCCCCCACCCCCCACTAATCCTCCCAAAAATGGTGTTACCCTGCAACTCCCTACCCACTGATCCTTCCTTGACCCTACGGTAGCTCGTCAACTCTCCAGTCAAGATCCTCCAAAGTGCACTCGACCTTCAAAGTCTCATCCTTGACACCCCCAAACACAACCAGACCCAGCCTCACTACCTGACTCCCCTCCTGAACATTCTTCTCCACTGTTCAACTACCCTTCAAACCTACAAATCGCCTCACCCAAACCAGCCTCAACAACGTCTGTACCTGTCCTCTAATCACACACCAAGCTTCCATCTTACTTGCCTACCACCCTACCCATCTGACACCTATCCTAACTCCCTGCTTCTCACCTCTCCCTATATACGCGCAGTCACGCACACCACTCACCCCCCCCACCATCAGATTCATCCATTCGTTCACCCTGTAACTAACACCATGTTCTGGGGTCTTTAAACTGCTAGTAGCCGTCAGATTCCAGCAGCTAGTGTTTTAAAAAGAGGGCTTGGCTTCTGCAGAAGCTCTTTGCACTACTCTCTGTGAGAATTCCTACACTGAAGGAGTTTTACAATGGAGGATTAACCAGAAAAATCAAACCATGGTCGATCTTTTCTGTCCGGTCAATGTCAGAGTCCCAATGGTGACCAGAATATTTCGAACTATATCAGATAAGTCTAAGCATAAAGACTGCCAGGAGAAACAGCAAACTAATTGCTATCTCTTCATATTTCTTGCATTCAATTACAAATTTGTAATAACATTGAACCATGACGGACTATACTATTATTCATGGTGATTAATCCTTGGGCTGGAACTTAAGCACCTTTTCTGAAAGAGACACAGACAAATATATGCTGTCAGTCTCAAAATGTTTGAATAAAGAAAGTGGCAAAAAATAGCTCATTATTGCCGATAAGTGCTTTTGAGAATGCAAAAGAAATTGTGTCATTGCTATACAAAATGGCAGTATGTTATGAAAGTAACTACAGTTGTAAATTTCAGCAACTGTGAAAAAGTATAAAATTTAATACTGAAATATTTTCCTGCTATGTTTTAAATTACATGTATGTCTGATTCAATTTTAAAACCACTGAGCATATCTCCATTTGGAGTGTGCCAGCATTTCTGCTGCTTTTATTCCATTCCAATCTCTCACACAGTTTGTTCTTTTTTTTAGTGGAATGTTTTGTGCCAATGTTGTGGTGAAACCTGTCTTTGGACCACCAATTTAAAATAAAGTTGTCCTCTGCTTAGGTCTGAAGCTACAAACCACAAATTGGAACAGGGGAGAATGTGTTTGAGTGAACTTTTCCATAAGGCTGTTTTGTAACCAATTGTTTAATTGTTAGACTCCACTGCTTTTGTAATTTTCTAAAATATGTATTTATTATATAATCAAACCTAAACAGTTATCTTTGTTGTGAATACATTTTTATAAGAACTATTGAAAACATTGAAAGTTGTTTAACAAAAATCAGTATAAATCAAAGTTGTACCAGATCTGAGCATTATTGAGAATCAGAAGGGAAACCTTCAATTAATTTTAAGGTAACTTAGACCAAAGATAGCCATAAACAATGTATTCATAGTGGCAAATTTTAAACAAACCTGCAATTTTAGTACAAATCTTCTCTAAATTTCAATGAAACATATAGGGAGCAGCAAATTACTTTGCAAAGTTAATTTCAATTATTTTTATTTAAAATTATGTATTGTCACTCATGGCATTGTAACCAAAATGATCCATTGAACAAAACTTCTTAATCTCAAAGTAGCAACACAGAATTCAATCCTAAAAGTGAATGCAAGACACTGAAAGCCATTATTGTTCTTCAGCATACGTAGCAAAGAACATGTTCCACATGGTGTCGTTCTTGTTCATGGTAATCAACATTGTGGTTTTAAGTAATAGTCATTTTTAAAGAAGGTTCTTGATGAAAAACACATTGGCAGTGCAAAGTAAAAAATCTTGCAAAATAAAAAATCATTTCGTTTTTATTTGACTTATGGTTTAACATTATTCTAAATGCTCCTTGAATTATTTAGCTGGTGAAATAGCTGCCCAATGTCAAACCAAGAGTTGAAGATCCCTATCTGGTCATGCATGAGATGGTGGATCTGGCAGGTTCTGACTTAAGGTCAATCCAGCACTGAGCTCAATGGTCAAGACTGACATTAGTCCACTATTGTCCGTGGTACTGTCTTTCAGATGAGGCATTATACTGAGGCCTCATTATGCCTACTTATGTGGCTATAAAAGATACCATGGTATTGTTTCAAAGAGAAGTGGGAATTTATCCCTGGAATCTTGACCCCCTCCTTCAATATTACGAAAGCAGATTATCATTATACCTTTATTATGTTAGTGTTTGTGGGAACATCCTATGCTATCCTATTTCCTACATTAGAACACTGATACACTTGAAAAGCAATTCATTGGCATATGTGCATTGAGATGTCTCATGCTCATAAAGGTCTTAAATCTTTATTTCAGTAGAGATGTCATCACTAACTTCAACATCCTGGGATTAAGAAAGGGGAGAAGGAAACAATCAGCCAGGTTTTCTGTTTCTGTTTTTTTTACCCAGTGATTCTGTTAAATGTTTGCACATATGGACATTGGATAATGACAACATTGAATTTGTAGCAATGATCCCATTGTCAAATAGTCCTGACAATCACCATACATAGTCTTCATATGAACAATCACCATCTGAGCCCTCATGAACATGCAGCAGGAGTTGATGGTTTGAGGGAAGGGAGTGGAGAAATTTAAAAGATTAATAAATATAATACTCCCTGTTTAGAAATGAGCAAAGTTAGTGGGAAATAATTCAAATGTAATTGTAAAACTTTCTGAATTATTATTTCTATGTTAAAAATGTGTTACTTGGAATTTCAGTGAGGAAAGTGGACAGTAGACATTTTGATAATACCTTAGACTTTTGGAGAACATTCAGCAAATAGAAGTGGAGCTTTACATTCGTGTCAGAAAGTCTAAAAATTTACTTCTCTTACAACAGTTGGGTTTTTATTTCACCCCTTTAACATGGTTATTTGGTTGAGAACTACTGTCTTTCAGAGACATGCAGCCAAGTCAAACCATTTTCAATCAATCTTTTTCTTCCACCACTATGTAAGCTTGATAGCAAATAGGTTTGGTGCTTGTTTCCTGTTAATCAGGCACGATTAAAATAAAAAGAAATTCAACGTAATACAACTTTTCAACTGAAATTACATGGCATATCACTTTCACTCTGTTCACAATTGTATTTTTGTGTATCTGAAACCATTGTGTGATGCACAGATATTTTCTTTGGTAAGATTCCCACATGTACAAATTCCAAATGAAAAGCTGACTGAAATCAATGCCATGTGATGCTTTTAGTGCATTTGGTTTGTGTGCTGGTTGTTATTGTCATGCAAGGTGGCACACAAGTAGGATCCATTTTAACTCCTCAATGACGGGAGTATTGCGTTGTTTGAAAAAGACATGGTGATGCAGCTATGAAAACTTAAACTTTTTCAAACAACACAAGCGCCAGGTTAAAACTGTGTTGTTTTTTTTAGCCTGTGGGAGTATGTCCGTGCACACACTCTTGCATTTATAGGGGAGGAATTCATTATGTTTAGAATGAATATGGGTTAATCCTTGATATAGTTAACAAATTACAAATGTTTAATGACATTATTTGGTTCCTCAATTCTGCTACATAATATTCAACTGTAAAAATTACTGAATATCATTTTTTACAGATGTTCTGAGATCAGAACCACATGCATATTTTCAAAAATGGCAAGCAAATTTTAGAGCTCAAGGATTTAAAACTAGGCAGTGGGAGAGTAAGATTGCCTGAGAGAAACTGATTTATATTAATAAAACCTTGACTAAACTAATAATTGTGGTTGATAACTTAATAACGTACTTTCAGCGTAGAGTTTACATGGAATGTTTTAGTTGGACTATTAAAGTGACTTTTGTCCAATTTAAAAGACTGTAACATTTGTCTCAGAGTTGTAGTCTTCATTGTAACAGATGGACAGTCAAAGGCAATTTACCATTAGCAGGGCCATAATGTATTTAAGAGTTCACCATATATTGCAAAGCAAGACGACCAAGCTAAATGATGGAGGATTAACTGTCTGAAATTAAAAAGTGTTCCAAAGAAAACTTTCAATTTGCATTTGCTTTTTTAAACGTAAGTTTTTGTGTTCATTTTGTGATTACATGTGACCTCGTGAAGAGTGTGCTTCTAAAGATTACACAGACTTATGGTTCTGTAATTGCATAGAACTGGTTCTGTATATTCATGTTCCAGCGTCTCCTGCTGTTAAAGTTGCCCCACTGGAATAGTATTAACAATGCTGGAATAAGTAGCAACAAATTAATACAGGTGCCAGCCTAAGTTGCTGAAATCGTTATGTTTCAACAGTTGTGCAGTGATTCTTAATCACTCTGGAAGTTATGCAGCAAAATAAGTGGACATTCTTTATGTGCCAGCTTCAGATTGAAAGAAAATTTGTGAACAAGCTAAAGCAAATTTTAATATGCATCAAGTGATTAAAAGGATTGGACACAAAGCAAGTGTTTGAAATAATGAGTTTTGAATGTCATTTCTCTTTTTTTTCTATACTATATTGTTGCTGAGGATCTGGTTGCTTTCTCTGCCAAATATTTTTACTGTGAATAAAAATCTCAGTTGTTGGTATTTCTGTGCAAAAAGGAGTTTTCTCAAAGCGATGTACTTGGTACATGCTATCGTGTAGTGGTCTTCACTTTGATGGAATGAGATTTTCCATAAATGTGATATGTGAAGCTATGTGAAACTTGCGGGAAATACAGGTAAATTGATAGGGCTGACCACAGAACTAGTAAGTTGGTACAGCAGGTGTGCTCATTTGCAGTGAGACAGTATCTGTATAAATCACTTGGGTATTTTAGAACACATCTCTGGGTAGGATCAATCTGTAGTCATCAAACACAACCTCTGGTGACAGCAAGGAGAAAAAATAAAATGGAAGGTGAAAAGGTGAATGAAACATCATTGTTTTCCCAAATGGGTGGCTCAGTGATTAACACTGGTGAATCACAGCGCCAGGGAGCTGGGTCTGATTCCACCCTTGGGTGACTGTCGCTTTGAGATTTTCTTATTGTCCCCATGTCTACATTGGTTTCCTGTCACAGTCCAAAGATATGCAGGTTAGGTGGATTGGCCATGCCAAATCACCCATTGTGCCCAGGGATAAGCAGGCTGGGTGAGTAAGCTGTGGGAAATGCACAGTTACAGGGATAGAGTCGGGGACCCGTCTGGGTGGGATGCTCTTCGGAGGGTTGGTGTGGACTTGATGCGCCAAATGGCTTGCTTCCAAACTGGAGGGATTCAATGATTCTTGTGATCTAAAAGAAAAGATGAATGACCAGAAAATTAGTTTTTTTTTAAGGATTTAACCTACTGGCCACCATTCCCAATGTTCAATTCACTTCACTTTCCCATTGAGAGAGACTTCACACTTGCAGTACAAAATCATTGCAATTACCTACATTTTTAAGTGAATGCCTCTGAAATGAGGCCACAGATGATGGAAGCTGAAACTTTATTGCTGGAACAGCACAGCAGGTCAGGCAGCATCTAGGGAACAGAAGATTCGACGTTTCGGGCACATGCCCTTCTTCAGGAATGAGCAGAGAGTGTTCAGCAGGAGAAGATAAAAGGTAGGGAGGAGGGGCGTTGGAAATGTGATAGGTGGAAAGAGGTCAAGGTGAAGGTGATAGGTCGGAGTAGGGTGGAGGCGGAGAGGTCAAGAAGCAGGTCAGGAAGGCGGTGCCGGGCTGGAGGGATTCGGCTGAGACAAGATGGGGGGAGGGGGGATGAAGAAACTGGTGAAGTCCAAGTTCATCCCCTGTGGTTGGAAGGTTCCCAGTCGGAAGATAAGACGCTCCTCCTCCGACCATCGCGTTGTTGTGGTTTGGCGGTGGATGAGTCCAATGACCTGCATATCCTCGGTGGAGTGGGAGGGGGAGTTGAAATGCTGTGCCACAGGGTGGTTGGGTTGGTTCGTCCGGGTGGCCCAGAGGTGCTCTCTGAATCGCTCCGCAAGTAGGCGGCCTGTCTCCCCAATATAGAGGAGGCCACACCGGCTGCAGCGGATGCAGTAGATGATGTGGGTGGAGGTACAGGTGAATCTGTGGCGGATATGGAAGTTTCCCTTGGGGCCTTGGAGAGAAGTGAGGGGGGAGGTGTGGGCGCAAGTGTTGCACCTCCTGCGGTTGCAAGGGAAGGTCACCTCCCCCCTCACTTCTCTCCAAGGCCCCAAAGGAAACTTCCATATCCGCCACAGATTCACCTGCACCTCCACCCACATCATCTACTGCATCCGCTGCAGCCGGTGTGGCCTCCTCTATATTGGGGAGACAGGCCGCCTACTTGCGGAGCGATTCAGAGAGCACCTCTGGGCCACCCGGACGAACCAACCCAACCAACCTGTGGCACAGCATTTCAACTCCCCCTCCCACTCCACCGAGGATATGCAGGTCATTGGACTCATCCACCGCCAAACCACAACAACCCGACGGTCGGAGGAGGAGCGTCTTATCTTCCGACTGGAAACCCTCCAACCGCAGGGGATGAACGTGGACTTCACCAGTTTCTTCATCCCCCCACCTTGTCTCAGCCGGATCCCTCCAGCCCGGCACCGCCTTCCTGACCTACAGTCTTCTTCTTGACCTCTCCGCCTCCATCCAACTCCGACCTATCACCCTCACCTTGACCTCTTTCCACCTATCACATTTCCAACGCCCCTCCTCCAAGTCCCTCCTCCCTACCTTTTATCTTCTCCTGCTGAACACTCTCTGCTCATTCCTGAAGAAGGGCATGTGCCCGAAACGTCGAATCTCCTGTTCCCTGGATGCTGCCTGACCTGCTGTGCTGTTCCAGCAATAAAGTTTCAACTTTGATAGGACCCACCCTCTCCTTTTTCAACATGATGTAGAGGTGCTAGTATTGATGTTACCTGACGAAAGAACAGTGCTCCAAAAGCTTGTGATTTGAAATGTACCTGTTGGACTAAAACCTGATGTCATGTGACTTCTGACCTTTTTCTGGATATTGCGCTAATGCTAATGATGCTTAGTAGACCTGCGGTGAAAAGCGGTTTCCACACAGGTTTCTCTACAAGGGACAGCTGGTATGGCACAGTCTAACTATATGGAGTGACGTTGTGACCAGACCCATTCTTAGGATCACAAGGGACACCAGAATGTCAGGCAGCATCTAGGGAACAGGAGAATCGACGTTTCGGGCATTAGCCCTTCTTCAGGAATGAGGAAAGTTTGTCCAGCAGGCTAAGATAAAAGATAGGGAGGAGGGACTTGGGGGAGGGGCGTCGGAAATGTGATAGGTGGAAAAAGGTCAAGGTGAGGGTGATAGGACAGATTGGGGTGGGG